>NC_056743.1:1462017374-1462127374 GCF_019279795.1 Protopterus annectens
AGGCTTGTAGGTTGCAAGTACTGGACAGGCACAACAGACTGATGGAAGTACTATCGTTATTGCAATGTTTTTCTTGACCACATTTGTTTGGGAGGTTTTGACCATTTACATGGAACCAAGTTATTCACATTGAATTTCAACTGGTCATCTGTTATTATAGATCATAACTTTATATGGGTAACCAATTCTGTTTTAGTGTATGTTTGGGGTTCCTATTGGAACATCGAATTTTCAATTGTTCGAATCACTAAAGATAGACCTTTAATGATCGAACAATTGAAACTTCAAAGTCTTCAAAATTAACATAAAAAAAAGAAAAGTAAGAGTGTAGGCAGAGGCAAGCCCCTGCACCCCACATGAGGGGCTGTGCCCCCCACACCCCAGCTACTTAAATATACCAACTCTGAGATCACGCTACAGTGTAGGAAAGGGAAATCTTCCCTTTCCACACCATGGTGCATTAAAAAGTGTGATCTTGGAGTTGGTATATTTAAGTAGAGGGGGGGTGAGGGTGTGAAGCCCCCCACATGGGGGGTGCAGGGGGGCTTGTCCCCCTGCTTTAACCTGTCAGGGTATGTTGTCTTTGTTTTTTGTTTTTTAATTTCTAAGTTACGGAACTTCGATCATATGGTGTTGACCATATGGTATTTGAAGTTCCGTAACTTCGATTTTCTAATAGGTAACCATATTTTTGCTGATTTTATTGTGAATATGGCTTAATAGTGTGCTGTTTTTGATAAATATAATTAATTTACTTTTCTTTCAGCTTAGAATTAACTGTGAGTTTTCTAACCATGATTCAATGGATGAAAAGTTTTCTTGCTTGAGTTTCTGAAGTTTGGGTGGGCATTGGGCTGAACAGATGAACATGAACTGAGTAGCATATTGGACTATAGAGGCCTGTTTGGTGGAATTGTGGAAATCATCAACTAGGAATACAGATAAAAATCTAGAAAAATCATTTTGCCATTCTACAGCCTGTTCTCTCTTAGACAAGTAACAGTAAAACCAGTGGAGGTATATGTCACAAAGACCAAAGAAAGATAGTTGTAGCAGCTAATGGTGACTCAACACAATTGTGTCCTCATGTAAAATGGGCATCTATTTGGAGGGGTATGTTAGAGGTTGCTAAAGGTTTAGTGAGGGGGGTATGTTAGTTGTAGAATATTTGCTGTTGGCTTTTGTATATCAGAGACATGGGGGCAAGACCAGGGATGAAATTTCAATTTCATATCCAATGGTCAAGGTTATGTTTGAATAGAGTTAGGGATGGCGTGTGCTTCACATGGATGGGGAGGCTATTCCAGAGTGTGGGGATCCTTTAAGACACATATCAGTCTTACCACCATGTTCTATTTATGTCATAAGCAAAGTTTAAATCCTTGTATTTAGTGATTTTGTGCTATTCTTTTGTGGATGTGCAAAATGTCCATCAGGATTGGATCTGAGAATGCCTAATATACCAGGCATAGATCACCTCTGAGTAACCTGTAGGAGACTGAGTATAGAGAATGGGATTTAAGGAGATCTGTATAGGACAATGTGTTATTACCCCGGATTCTCTTGGTGAGGAATCTCTATGGGCAATCCAGTTGTTGCATATGCCTGGTAAGGCAGATGCCAAAGGTGGCATTGTACTCCATGATGGCTGTGATAAGGGCCAAGTAAAGTGGTACTATAGCTTTTTTGACCTGGATGCCATACCCTTACTTATAGTTTGAGCAACACAGAATGATTTTTTACTACCTCAGTTACATGTTGGTCAAAGGCCACATTACTGTTTACATATTTGTTCTACTTAGTTTGTGAGGGTTGTTTAGCTAGTGATAGTATGGTTTGGGTGAAGTGTGTGTTGAATGAGGTAGCAATATTTTCTGAGGAGTGAGGGATGTTAGGAGGAGGAGTACTGACTTTACCTGGGTGGAGGATGGAGTTTATGGAGGACCAGAATTGTTTGGGGCTGTGTTGTGAGGAGTCTAGGGCAGACTGGTAGTATTGGAATTTGTCCCATTTTATTAGCTTTTTGACTATTGCATAGTTCTAGGAATTTCTGTCTAGCTGTGGGGGTTTTGGTTTTGTGCCAGTGCTGCCAGGCTTTATCCCTGTTTTTCATTTTTGAGTTAGTGGTTTTCTGTAGCCATGGGGAGGGTTGTGCTTTGGTCCTGGAAAATCTTATAGGGGCATGGTAATTAAGGATGTTCGGGAAGGTAGTATTAAAAAATTCAACTGCGTCATCTAGACTGAGGTACTTTAGAGCATGCCAGTTACATTCTTTGAGGGATGAGATGAATGTGAGTGGGTTAAAGTTTATTTGTTTATGTATTTGACGATAGATGACAGGTTTAGCTTGGTACAGGTATTTTTTGAGTAGGAATGTTGGGGAGTGATCACTGAGGCTATCTGATAAGCGGCCTGTTATATATGACTGGGGGTTCTTACTGACTAGTATCCAATCCAGGGTAGTGTGCTTGCTGGAGTTTTTATTTATCCTTGTTGGTGCCTGGACTAGTTGTGTGAAGCCATGAAGGTGTACATGATGAGTTGGATTGTTGCCAGAACAGGATTGCCAGTCAATATTGAAATCACCTAAGATGATAGTTTCTTGAGGGAGATGGTGGGTAGACCAGCTGAGGAGGTTTTCTAGTGGAGGTATGTTTTGGCCAGGTGGGAAGTAGCATCCAATTATGTTGATGGTTTTGTTTTGGTTAATTTTGAGGTTGGTATATATTATTTCTTCATTGCCTATTTGTGGAGCTGATGATTTTAAGATCTGGATGTTTAGATGCTGTTTAAATATTATAGCTACACCACCTCCTTTTTTGTTTAGCCGGTCTACTCTTAGTATGCCGTAACCTGTAGGGAGTATTTGCTCACTGGTAATGTGAGGTTTTAGCCAGGTTTCTGTCAGGATGACTATATCTGGGGAGTATAAGTATAAGTGGAGTTCATGGACTTTGTTGGGTATACTTCTAATATTTAGGCTTAGTAGAAGGAAGTCACTTGGCTTTCTATTGGCTGTAATATGGGAGAAGTTGTGGTTTCTAGTCTGATTATGAGGATTGGGGTTGGAGATGGTAGGGCCAGGGTTGGGGTGGATGTCTCCACTTAGGGTTAGTTTTGATATGCATGAGATTATTAGTTTTCTCAGTTTTTGAATGTGTTTGTTTATAAGGGAAACTTTATGATTGTGCTCTGTGGGTAATAGGTATGGTGGGAGGGTTACTATGTTAAGTTGTAGGGATGCTTTATGTTTGAGTAATATAGTTGGTAGAATATGTGGGGGTGCATAGGGATGGTTCTTGAGCTGGTGGGAGGGGAGCTGAGTATGGGTGAGACATGGGTGGTGGTGTGAGTAGTAGTACAGTGGTAGTGGTTGAGTGGGGGAATGATGGAGGTTTGGTAGGATGTAAGATATGCAAGGAGAGTGCATGCAGTGAGCAAAGGAAAGGTATGCTTGTACATGTCAGTTGAGGAGGTGTGATAGCAGAGGGAATATGGAGGAGGTAGTGTTGGGTTAGCGCTGTGGTTGGCTATTGGAAAGATGGGAGGGGTTTGAGTGCAATAAAGGTGGGACCAGTGGGGGCGGGAGGGAATAGGAGGCAGGGTCGGGAGCGGCGGTAGAGACCCTGTTAGGTTCTTGTATGAGGGGCTGGAAACAATCACAAAGCAAGACAAGTATGTGTTAAGAAACAATCACAATTGACCAAGGACTGCTCTGAAACTGTAAGTCTTTTCTTAATTTCTCAGGTGGAAAAACAGGATAACCTTGCATCAGTAGGCTACTGTGGTCATAGTTTAAATTAACAAACACACAGTATTGATCAGTTATGGATACTATTTGCTAACAGAAGGGAATAAGAGAAAGTGGAAGATGTGTGTGGTGGTGGGGGGCTGCTTACAGCCAAAGCACAGTGCTCTCCAGGGGAAAATGAAGATTGGCTCAAACAGGTAGACACATACTCAAAGTTAACTGTAGCTGTTTGCAGACAGTTCAGACCCAGACTGCGCTTTTCTTATAAGAATGTTAAAGGTGGTACCGCAGTTGAATACTTAAGAGTGGTGTTAGGTCTAGAAAAGAAGAGTACAGAGAGGAGTAAGCACTTTTGAGATGGTAAATATATATTATAAAGATTATAAAAAAAAAACTGAGCAAATAGCTACCACATGCAGGACAATGTCCTGAACCACTACTTAGTATATGCAGATACTGAGCCAATTGGAAGAACATTAGAAAACAAAACCCAGACAGTTATGCAGCCACAGATAAAAATATAGCGAGCAGCAATCTGTCGTGGTTCTCTAATGTGATTCTATCCACCAGTAACAGCACAAACTTATAGAAATAATTTAGACACTAGTATGAGCTGTCTACACACAACACAATTACACTACACACAATAACATTAGTGAACAAGTTGCAGCTATGCAAATAGACCATACATTCTATTATACTAGAAACAACTTGGTGCATACAAAATGCTAGCATGCCATAGTAACATCAATAATAAAACATATTAGATGTCTAACACAATTCAACATAAACATATACAGTTGTAAAATGTCTAATACAATTCAACATAAATAGGCATTTACAGTTGTAAAACACTTACTGGAGAGACACTGAGACTTCATGGGGCCTGTAGCAGAGTGGATTGTAGTTTTACAAATGGTGCCTGCCACAGGTAATATTTATTAACTCTGGGATTGTCTTAAGCTAATAAACAGGGAAGGGGAGGGGAGAACAAGGGTGTGAGCAGGCAGTTCTTTGTACTGCTGCTAATGAGCCAAAGCAACACAAGTATGTGTTAAGAAACAATCACAATTGACTAAGGACTGCTCTGAAACTGTAAGTCTTTTCTTAATTTCTCAAATGGAAAAACAGGATAACCTTGTATCAGTAGGCTACTGTGGTCATAGTTTAAATTAACAAACACACAGTATTGATCAGTTATGGATACTATTTGCTAACAGAAGGGAATAAGAGAAAGTGGAAGATGTGTGTGGTGGTGGTGGGGGGGGGCTGCTTACAGCCAAAGCACAGTGCTATACAGGGGAAAATGAAGATTGGCTCAAACAGGTAGACACATACTCAAAGTTAACTGTAGCTGTTTGCAGACAGTTCAGACCTTATTCATGTAAGGATGCTTATTTCACACAGACATCTTCCCCATTATTATATCACCTTCTGTGACAATCACATGAAACACATTTTTACTGTACTGTCCCTACTGTACCATATAGATATGTGATTGGTGTTGCTGCTAACAACCATCTTCCATTAACATGCCTTTCTCTGCTGTACATTAGGTAGTTTCACCTGCCCTATTTCCCTGTGTTTGTTCCTACAATTCTTGTGTGTTTCCTTATTCAATACACACACTTTCTCTCAGTGTTCATTTTACATGACAGGCCATGTCTCATTACAGATCATTTATACAACTTCAGTACACAATGCTAGGATTGGGATATCACAATAATCTGTGCTGTAGGTACACTGTCCTGATCTATGTTTGGACCAAATACTTCGTAGTCATACCTTTCAACTGTCCAGATATTCCCAGGATGTCCAGATGTGTTGCTTATCAAATTTTGACTTTCTGCCATATGACTGGGATGATCTCAGGACTTATATGAGTCAATATTACATACATTTGAGTTCATACCTCTCAACAGTCCAGATTTGTGCAGAATGTCCAGTTTTTGTCTCATATTTCTGATCTTTTCCTCATAACATTTTGGTTTTCCGGCAAATCACTGGCATGTATTTCCAGTCTGAATTCAGAAACTGATGGCTAACATTTGAGTTTCAAATTTCATGCTCTTCAGAAAGTGCAGGCTACTGTGCAACCTATTATTCTATCATCTTTCTAAGTTTGGAAGAGGAACATTAAAAAAATCTGTCCCTATTTTTGGGCCTTTGTCCCCCATTATTTATGGCTTTCTCCAGATTTCTTGCTCTAAAAAGTTGAGAGGTATGTTTGGGTTTCATTCTAAAACATTTCTGTGTGACATCTATGTCAAATATGTCCCTATTTCTGGTTAAATGTCCCTACATTGTGTTGGCCTTTGTACAGATATGTTGCACTAACGTATTGACAGCAATCTGTGAAGCCCTGGTGATCATTGTGGCATTTCACTCAAATCTGCAAACCCTAGATGCTCTGTTTGAAATAGAATTGATATCCATGTTTGCTTACATGGTTTCCTGTCCAGCAACACTGTTGCTGGCCATGAAACCTAGCTTAGATGCACCGCGCAGCATTAATATGCATTGTGCAATGCCACTCGCCATGCACCATTGCGCAAATCTGTAAATTCTGTGTAGACTTCGTGCGCAGCCTTCACAGAGTTTATTGAATCCCAGGGTATGTGTTTTCACTACTACAGAATATAAAAGGTATTGAGACAATCTTATCTAATTGAGCTGTTTGAGGGTGAGACAGTGGCATGATTCATAAGGTTAGTTTGTAGCAAGCTTTCCAAGTTTATTATAGCATTGTTCCAGTTTACGTTTTTTGACAGGCTTGTAGGTTGCAAGTACTGGACAGGCACAACAGACTGATGGAAGTACTATCGTTATTGCAATGTTTTTCTTGACCACATTTGTTTTGTAGGTTTTGACCATTTACATGGAACCAAGTTATTGGCATTGAATTTCAACTGGTCATCTGTTATTATAGATCATAACTTTATATGGGTAACCAATTCTCTTTTAGTGTATGTTTGGGGTTCCTATTGGAACATCGAATTTTCAATTGTTCGAATCACTAAAGATAGACCTTTAATGATCGAACAATTGAAACTTCAAAGTCTTCAAAATGAACATAAAAAAAAAAAAAGAAAAAGTAAAGGGTGTAGGCAGAGGGTCAAGCCCCCCTGAACCCCCCACATGAGGGGCTGTGCCCCCCCACACCCCTGCTACTTAAATATACCAACTCTGAGATCACGCTACAGTGTAGGAAAGGGAAATCTTTCCTTTCCGCACCATGGTACATTAAAGTGTGATCTCGGAGTTGGTATATTTAAGTAGAGGGGGGTGAGGGTGTGCAGCCCCCCACATGGGGGGTGCAAGGGGGCTTGCCCCCCTGCTTTAACCTGTCAGGGTATGTTGTCTTTGCTTTTTGTTTTTTTGTTTTTTTTTTAATTTCTAAGTTACAGAACTTCGATCATATGGTGTCGACCATATGGTATTCGAAGTTCCGTAACTTCGATTTTCTAATAGGTAACCGTATTTTTGCTGATTTTATTGTGAAGATGGCTTAATAGTGTGCTGGTTTTGATAAATATAATTAATTTACTTTTCTTTCAGCTTAGAATTAACTGTGAGTTTTCTAACCATGATTCAATGGATGAGAAGCTTTCTTGCTTGAGTTTCTGAAGTTTGGATGGGCATTGGGCTGAAAAGATGAACATGAACTGAGTAGCATATTGGACTATAGAGGCCTGTTTGGTGAAATTGTGGAAATTATCAACTAGGGATACAGATAAATATCTAGAAAAATCATTTTTTCCATTCTACAGCCTGTTCTCTCTTAGACAAGTAACAGTAAAACCAGTGGAGGTATATGTCACAAAGACCAAAGAAAGATAGTTGTAGCAGCTAATGGTGACTCAACACAATTGTGTCCTCATGTAAAATGAGCATCTTTTTGGAGGGGCATGTTAAGTTGCTAAAGGTTTAATGAGAAGTGTATGTTAGTTGTAGAATATTTGCTGTTGGCTTTTGTATATCAGAGACATGGGGGCAAGACCAGGGATGGAATTTTAATTTCCAATAAATGGTCAAGGTTATGTTTGAATAGAGTTAGGGATGGTGTGTGCTTCACATGGATGGGGAGGCTATTCCAGAGTGTGGGGATCCTTTAAGACACATATCAGTCTTACCACCATGTTCTATTTATGTCATAAGCAAAGTTTAAATCCTTGTATTTAGTGATTTTGTGCTATTCTTTTGTGGATGTGCAAAATGTCCATCAGGATTGGATCTGAGGATGCCTTATATACCAGGCATAGATCACCTCTGAGTAACCTGTAGGAGACTGAGTATAGAGAATGGGATTTAAGGAGATCTGTATAGGACAATGTGTTAATACCCCAGATTCTCTTGGTGAGGAATCTCTATGGGCAATCCAGTTGTTGCATATGCCTGGTAAGGTAGATGCCAAAGGTGGCATTGTATTCCATGATGGCTGTGATAAGGGCTGAGTACAGTGGTACTATAACTTTCTTTGACCTGGATGCCATGCCATTACTTATAAGTTGGGCAACATAGAATGATTTTTTACTACCTCAGTTACATGTTGGTCAAAGGCCACATTACTGTTTACATATTTTCACAGATCCCTAACTACTGAGTGAATTCTTAGGGATTTCTTATCGAAGGTGTAATTAAACTAGGTGGAATTTTTCCAAAAAGGCACAAAAATGCACTTCGTGGCATTGAGTTTTAGTCTGTGGCTTTGGCACCAGTCATTGGTCTGTGCTAGACCCTCTTTCAGGATGTTAACATCATGGGGGAATCTATGATACCTCCCAATTTACAGTCATCAGCAAATTTTATTAGCCAGAGGATCTTGACATTAGCCCTGACTTCCAAGATGTAGATGCCAAACAGAAGCAGGCCCAGCACTGAGCTTTGAGGTACTCCATTGATGACCAGTCTCTTGATGGAGGTGGTCTCATCAATCCTGACTTCTTGCATCCTGTCTGTGAGCCAACCAGCAGTCCAGTGAGTTATGTAGGGAGCTCTGCCTAGTTTGGTGAGTTTGTCAAAAATACACAACTTGGTTATTGTATCAAATGTGTTAGCCAGGTCTAGGCAGGTAGTATGCACCATTTTCCCCATCATCCTATGTCTTGTTGACCATCTCACAGAAGTCTACTAGGTTAAGTAGGAATGATATTCTTTTCACAAAACCAAACTTGGATGGGTCCAGTGTCTGTAGGTTGCCAATCTCTTTGTTGTTTATTTCCCTGATAATTCATTCCATGGCTTTGCATTTTAGACTAGTCAGATGAATTGATCTGAAGTTTCTGGGGTTGGTTGATGGTCTGCCCTTATGACGAGGAATAACCATTGCAGCCCTCTGTTCACATGATACATAGCATGTTTTGAGGTTGTAATTAAACAGTGATTCAAGTGGTCCTAATAGGTCATGTTTCAAGCTATTTAGGAGGCAATCTGGGATATTGTCTGGGCCCATTAAGGGTGTAATTTTGGCCTTAATGAGTGCCACCATAACCTGCTGCCTAATAATAGTTGGAGGGGGTAATGTTAGTAGGAATTTAATAGGGGATGCAGGGGGGAGTGTAAGGGGTAAAGTTAGATCTGAATTTGTTTGCCACTAGATTTAATATAGCACTCTACTCAGTGAAGGTGGTGCCATTTACCACCAGTTGAGTATACTGCTGTATGTTACATTTAAGGTTTTGAACATAGCTGTAGAAAGCCTTGTGATTGTTTTTAGCCTAAGAGGCTATCTTGACCTCATAACTGGCCTTATTGCATTTAATTAGTTTTCTTAGTTTCCTGTTTACTTTAATTAGTGAGCTCTTGCCATTATGATAGTTGCTCTTTCTGATTTTGGCCATGAGATTTTTCCTTTTGTAATATGCCCTGTTAAGGTTAGGATTCCACCAATGTGGTTTGTTTTTGGGGTTTGTTTTGGGCTTACTTCTCATAGATACATCAACCTCTATACAGCCACTTACATTTTTGTAAATGATTTCTGCAAACAATTCTGCATAGGTTGCTGTAAACACAGTGTTCAGAGGGGCACTATTTGGATACTAGTAAATTAGTTTAGACCTTTTTATATACAATGTGCAATACCAAATATAAGACATGTTAAAAGACTGACCAGTCAAATTAGTTTTGAAAATCATAAAGGTAAATGGAAATTAAAATCTAAAAGATTTTCAAAATAATTTACAGGTCGTGAATATTCACATAGCATCTACTGATCAAAATTAAAATTTCAAGTTAAATTACTGGATGGAAAAATGATTTAGCATATGCTATGTTAGATGTAGTAATCTTTATAGAATCTTTTTGTAGACTATATTAATACATAATAAAATCATTATAGAAGTAGATCCAAGTCCAGGGAACTGAGGAGGGATTGTAAGGTTATGTCTTACATAAATATAGTATTGTCAGAATAAATCCTACATAAATACAGTATTCTCTTTGCATAGGATTGGAAACACAGCCATTTTAAAGCATGCCTGTGCCTTCATTTTACATTTCACATTTTACATGTAGCTTCAGTAAATGCGGTTTCAAATGAAAGGGGTGCTTCAGTTAAATCAGGCCAAAACACTGATAAAAATTCAGAGCTAAAGCATTTTTTTTTAAGACCTTCCAGAGATGGAAACAAGCAGTTTGGAAACAATTGTAGATTAAGCACCTGCAGTAAAAAAAAAGAAAATGACTTAGATGGTACAAGGTTTGGGAACCAAGGTTAGGGAGGAGTGTAAAACGGACAAAGGAAATTTGCAGAATTTTGATATTAAGATAGATACTTTCAAGACAGAAGTCAAAACAGTACTGTTCAGTTCCTGTTCAGAGTTGCAGAAATTTGAGTATTCAGTTTGTAGCCCTCAGTTACAGAAGTTTCAGCTTGATTCAGTTCATCAGCACTGACATTTAATTTGAGATAATTTCATTAATATGTTACTTTACATTGTTTTTGGATGTAATTTTGGTGGTTAATTGCAGAGGTAAGGCTATGATAGCTTAGGGTATAAAGTATCACATGATGCTTTTATTAGGAGAAGAACAGAAAATCTAGTCAAGAGTAGACTCCCTATTTGAGTTTTTGTTCTACCAAGTAACAAGTTGGATGAAACTATACTGCTGTATGGAGTTTGACGGGTGGTCAGAATTTGTGGATACCAAGTTGATATTTAGGTCGCTTATTTTAATTTTTTCCTGTGTGACACTGATTTTAGACACACCAGAGGACTTCTTTTAAAGTAGTGATATTGTTTCTTGGGGTATGTAAGTACCTGTGATGTCAAGGCTTTTATTATTACAAAGTTTGAGAAATAAGGATTTCTGCATTGATAAATTAAGGAGGAGTGAAAAGGAGGAGGGAGGAGAACGTTGTAGAGCATTCCTATAAATGACAGTGACCCTGTCTACCTCTTTATTTTGTCTGTCTGATCTGAGGATGTCGTAAGTTGGGGCTAGACTTTCCTCATCTTTAATATTTTGTCTCAGCCAGGTTTGGTTGTAATAATATGTGGTGAGTGGTGGGCAAGTCAGGTATGGACTTCAAGCTTTTTCTTGCAGATGCTTCCAAGACTGACATGAGAGATGTAAAGGCTAGAGGGAGTTGAGGTGTGGGGGAGCAGTATTGTGCGATCTCTGTGTGATGTATCTTTGTTTTACAGTGGCTGGGTTGGGCCTGGAGGCTTGCTCAAAACTGAGCCAAGTATTTATTTTAGATTATGTTTTAAGTTTGTATAGAGTGAGGGAACATGCTGCAGATATTTATTCTTAAAAAAGTGAATTTGGTGATGTGGTATAAGGTAGGAGCTATGAAGTAAAGGCAACTATTACAACTGTGTCAGGGTGGGCTTCATGGATGGTACGCATTTAGAATAAAGTTGGTGGGGATAAAAATATAATTTGGGCAATAAAGAGTGATGTTATTGCTAGCATGTGTATTAGTTTTGAGTTGCTAGGTAACAGAAGTAGAATACAATTTACAGGCAAATGTGAGGGAGGAAGTTCTTAAAGGGTGGAATATAACAGAAATGATGTGGAAAAGCACTTTTAAGTATAGTAGCAGTGGGTATGGGAAGTAACAATAGTATAACAAAATGTGCAGGTAAAGCAGGTATGCAAGGCAGATGGTAGGGGAGAATGGAAAACTTAATTACAAGAGTGCATGGGAGATAGTGATAGTGTGAAAGAGGTGGGTAGAACAGGTAAGAAAAAAAATAAACAGGAAATGGGACTAAAATAGGTTAATTTTTCTGATAATAATAAAAAGTTAAATTGTTAATTAAAAGGCTTGAAAATTTGTTTGACAATATAGGAAGCAGAATGTGGCTAATATGAAGTAGATGGTGGTTTATTGTACAAGTGTGTGGTAATTTTGGATAAATTGAGTGAGGCAAAGTGATTATACAGTAAAATGGTCAGAGTGGAGAGATTCAGAAAAAAATAGTGGATGGAGCAGGTGATGTGGTGTTATAGGTTACTTCAGCAAAGACATTTATATTAGTATGAAATGGAAAATGAGCTACTTTAGTTAAAAAAGTAGAAAACAAAAGGAAAGAGAAACAGAAAAGAAACTATGCATGTGGTTGGAGTAAGGTTTATTTGTAGAGAATAGTACTTGAAAAATAGTTTCTCCAGGAAAGAATTTGTCATTGCCAAGCCAGTTGTCTCAAATGAATGACAAGCAAGTCTCTTAATTATGAAGGCCACATCAAACAAAAGGTAATGATGCTTTAAATGAGGCTTGTGATGTCAGTTTCCTGTAATAAAAAAAAAAAAAACTGCTAGGCCATTCACTCCTGGGCTACAATATTACCCTCTTCAAAGCCATGCTGAGCAGAAATAGCTGACACATACATGTTGGCTATGGAATAACAGAGGCCTGAAAGAGGTGACCGTCATCTGCATACTGACAAGAAGAGACAGTACAGAGTATCAGTTCTGAGAAGTGAAGAACCATTTCTATCTGGAAGAAAGAAGCCTGCTGAATGAAATGGGTTCCAGCATGTAGATTGTGAGACAATTGCCTGTGAGCCACAACGCCAAAAGCAGAAGGCCGCAGCACTGCTTGACTGTAGAGCGGTGCAGCCGAAAGAGAGCTAAGTGGTGGGGTTACACATATGGGATTAAACCACCACATAGAGACAATCCCTAACATCACTAAGTGGGCTGTTTCCTGACAGTTGAAACAGCCTCGCTAGACAAGTGATCATCAGCTAAGCAGGTCCACCAACATAAACACAGAGGTCCCCAAACATAACCCTTACAGGAATCCATGGAATGGGAAGCTGCAAGATGTGAACATCCAAAGAAGCTGCAGCTACAGCTGATAGATACAGCCATACATGCACATTGTCAATAGCACAAGCACATTCACAAGGCATCCCTGCAATGGAAATAATGTGCCCTGTTAGAGCCTCCCTAGTGTATACCTCTCAACCTCTTAGAACAAGACATCTGGACAAAGCCATAAATAAAAGTGAGAGAAAGGGCAAAAATGAGGGACAAACCATAAATTCTGCTTTTACAAATGTAGAAAGTGGATAGAATAACAGGTTTTGCATTAGCATGACTTTTCTGAAGAGTATGAAGTCTGAAACTCAGTTGTCTGTCATTATTGTCTAACTTCTATATTTATCTATCTATTTCATTATCTATTTATTTAGGTATGTTATGTAAACTAAGTAAATAAATAAAAATAACAGTCATCCACAAGTAAATGAAAGCCAGAAGCACAACAGCAGTTTGTCCTGCAAGACAGAAATACATGCATGCAGACAACAGCAGGCATTTCTGAGTAAAACATACCCCCGTAATACTAAGTGCATTAAAAGAATAGTGTTAGCACTGCTGCACTACCCCTTATACATAACATGCCCATAGCCAAACCTACTGGTATCACACATACGGCTGACCTGTGGCAGGTGTAAACAGGATAACCCTGGCAATTAATAACTACCTAACTAACAGTACAGAAGCAAGCACTGTAGGAGGGAACACTGACACCTAGGTGAGGGAAAGCACATATCGGACACATAGGAGTATAAACCCACCTCACTGTCAACAGCTTATCGCACACTACTGAAGCGACATGTGTGCGTCACGTGGGAGTTGCCAAACTGATCCTATGTTTGTTGCAGATGGAGTACACACATATGCAGAGCATGTAGGCAGAAAAGGGTACTGCACAGGGGAACATCCATTAGTAATGTCTGTCTCTGAAACTGAGACTGTGCACCACACCTTGATTGGTCAGCTTCAATAGCTGGGAGTTAAAGGGGACCTGTGCATTACATGCAGATCCAGTGGTGTAACCATGCTGGATAGACACCTACAGGACTACAGTCAGTTGTCACTTCCACGGCTGTGTGAATTGGACATAGAGAATCCCTACCAGGAAAGCTAGTAAGAGCAGGATGGTGTGTACACTGCTCTTACTAAGGGCCATTGTGGCAGACAGTGGCTATTCAGAAGGGTACAACACAAGGCAGTACACTGCAGCATAACCATAGTCTGATAGTGGCCTATACCTATGTAGTGTCAGCATACCGTACCCTGCTAAACTGGATGTGATTGATGCTGAGAGGCCAACCACAAGGGGTGTTGCCATGATGGAATCTGTATATGAGTATAGCCCAGGTCAGCTTGGCAACAGATATTAGACAGTGCCCAGCCAATGAGGCAAACCAATGCTGGTAGTGGAGGGATACCTGCACCACTTAGAGTGGGAAGTCCTCTCCAAACGGTACTGGACATGTGTGGAGTGGAAAATAAAGGCCTGCTGGGGCCGTGCTATCACTGTTCACCAGGATGAGAGGGAAGAGCTGCATAAATCACTGCTACACCAACATAGACCAGATGCAACTACTGCCCAGGTGGCTGTGCTGTGAGCAGAACTATGCCAGAGGGCAGCAAACAGCAATGACATGCCTAGTCTGGTAATGCAGAGTTTCCTTGGCACAGCAGATGACAATGTACTACAGGCGATGCCTTGCCATGTCACCCTGCATCATAGCATCACCAGAGTATGGCAGAGGGTACAGGCATCTATGTCCACACCTCCGGCAACACTTGCAGATATTGATGTCAGCCAGTACCCACTCCGTAGTGGCAGCTTTATCATATACAGACTGTCAGATATGGATGGGAAATATTCTTTGGTTCTGCTAACTACAGCACAAAATCTGTCAGATTTCTGCAGGTCAGACATCATACTCGGGGATGGCACCTTCCCAACACATGCTGATATTTGCAGTCAGCTGTATACTTACATGGATCTACTGGCACCCCCACCTTAGCATGAATTGTCCCCCTGGTGTATTGTCTAATGATATGGAAATCAGAGTTTGCATACAACAATATGTGGGACATACTTAAGGGTATGGCTGCAGATCAGGGATGCATCTTAACTCCACGGTACATTATGACTGATTTTGAGAAGGCGTCAATCCATGCCAACTGAAAGGCATTCCCTAAGAGTATTCTGAAGGAGTGCCTCTTCCATTTTGCACAGATCATTTGGCAACAAATCCAGCATCACCACCTTGTGGCCTTGTATGGTATGGACATCGCATTCTCAATACCCATCCACAAGCTGATTGCTCTGGCATTCCTCCCCGTGGATGATGTTGTCCCTGCATTTCTGGACATTGTGACAACCTTACCTGACTGTGCTAAGCCTGTAGGTATATTTTGGGACCATCATTACATGCGTGGCCGACCAAGGAAATATGCATCCTGCTGTTTAGCGCAACAACATCTGCCATCTTTCTACCCTCTGAAGTTCTGGAATGTGTGTGATGTGTCTGACATGAACTTCCCAAGGGCCAATGAAAGTATTACATGGACACCCTACAGTACAGCTTTATAACCTTTTGTCGGTTCTACAACAGGAACAGAACCTGACAGACAACTGAAGGGAGTCACTTTTGAGGGGGATGCCTGTGACACCACATAGGAAGGCTATTGTTCTAAGGGACTGCCGCTTAAAACACATCTTGCAACATAAGTGTGACTACAGTAATGTGCAGGATTTCCTACGTGCTGTAGCACATTTCTACAAGTTGTGAATATATTCGGTTCTAGCACACACCAAGCACTACACACATCACTTTATCTGTTGTGTTAATAAAGGCTCTGCTCACAGTACACTGATTTCACAGTACCACTTTCATGCCCCCTTGGGATCCAGTGACAACCACTTGTACTACTGACAATGGCACATGTTGGCTTCTGAGGAGGTGCGGGGTGTAACAGTATGGGGGTTTGTGTCTGCCACGTACAGTTAGGGTGCAGGGGGATGTTCTATTCCCACAGGGAATTGTCCACAGGCATTTTTCATTGCAGCCATAATGCCAAACTACCATGTGTCCACATCCAGCTGTCTCACAGGGGGATATCACGCTGCTTAGGCTTAGGTGCCTGAATCAGAACGAAAGCCTCTGTTCTGACATAGTCACTTCTGATCATATCAGCTGATTTCCATAAGGAGCCAAGCCTAAAGTGGAAATGGTTGAAGCACCAACCATGAAGACATCCATTTGTAGTATTGGAAACATTTTCTGTTCCACCAGAAGCCTGTGCACATGAACCTACATCCTTCTCAGTCACCAGAGAGTAACGGGGATGTATTATTCTTTCATCCCTGATCTGTGAGATGATGCATGAAAATAGAGGGAATGCTGAGGAGACATTCAGAATCACCCTCTGCAATGGGATGGAAAATGCATTCATCATTAACTCCTCCTAATCCTACTGTACTATGATATAAAGCAGGAGGGAAAGAAGTGCATTGTCACAAGTGAAAAACAGATTACTCTCCAAACTGATCTACTTCAAGAACACGCTGACCAAACATAGAGTCAGAACTTGTAGTTCCAAGACAGGATTGGAAAAGTGGCTCAGAGAAACATCTCTTCTTAGGCTGCGATCTAGAAAGATATAATACCACTGCTGAAGGTCTACTGCCAGATGTACATCACTATCCAGAAAAGGGGAGTGTAACTGCATATCAGTGTAATGTAATATTACGGAATGGTAAGTGCTTGTAGAGATAACTTCCTTTGTAAGATCTGCAGCATTAAGACTGCAACAAGCTAGAAATTGCTGATGTGAAGTCCATTCCCCAGAGAGGACCATAGTTCTAGTACAACATGGAAGATGAGATAAGCCCCCACTTTGCCATTGTTGACAATCAAAGGTCACTAGGGGGTGGGGACTCCAGTATTTCCAATCCAGCTTGGCTGTATACACAGATTATGCATCAGGACAATCCAAACTTCCTAAACAGGATTCTTGAGATTCCAAGTATTTACAGCAAACCATTCAACTAAAATATTTCTTATAAGATAAATCCAGTTCCAAATCCTTCTGCTTTAAATGATAGACTGACTTGAAATCATTCTTTTTATATGCTTTATTAGGATAAATGCTGTTCCCTTTGCAGGCTTCTTCAGATCCAATTCTTACATAACTGGATCTGAAAAAGTCTACAAAGATGAAAGCACTTATCCCAACAAAATGTATAAAAGAAATGATCAGAAGTCTGTCCATCTTTTAAAGGAGGAAGATTTGGAACTGAATATAACTTGTTAAAAATATTTTAGCTGAAGGGTTTTCTCTAATACTTGGACATTTGACAATCCTGTGTTGCCATTTCACTAGTGTTAGGACTTGCAACAGGTTTGGTTCTACAAATGGAATGCTCAGTAACAGGCTGGGGGACCATCCACTACTGTAGAGCTTCACAACTTGGATCTGATATCAAAGAGGTTGTGTGAGCATGTTGCAACTCTGCAGCCAATGACACCACAGTTCATTGCCAATCCTGCATTCAGAGATGAAGACCACAACTGTCAGCAAACCCAGAAGATGCACTATGGTCTGAAACTACACACTTCTTTGTGTCTTCAGCCAAGCAGTAATGGTCATGACTTCCTAGTCCCCTTTCAAGGTCAGGAACAATCACTGCTCTTTATCCTCACCTAGGAAAGCAATTGTCATGGCTTCCTAGTCCCCTTCCAAGGTCAGGAACAATCACTGCTCTTTGTCCTCACCTAAGAAAGCAATCATCATGGCTTTCGGGTCCCTTTCCAAGGTCAGTAACAATCGAACAATCACTGCTTTATGTCCTCACCCAAGCAGTAATGGTCATGGCTTCTTAGTCCCCTTCCAAGGTCAGGAACAGCCAGTAGTGGAGGGTGTCCAACTCCAAGTCTATAATGGCAGGCCTCTGACAGAGGCTCAAGGAAGACTTCTCATATCTTATAGCCACCTTCAGGAAAAAGTACACTGGAGCAGATGCTGCTATGGATTCAAATACTGCCAAGGGCTAGTCACACAGAATGGGGAATACATGGAAGAGATTTTCTTGCAACCTTTTTCTCTCCATTGGATAGTATATCAATAACTAGAGTCTAAGAAAGCACAAATGTCAACATTTTGTTCTGACAGTAATGCCTAGTCATAATGACTTGCAGGACCTTTCTGTCTCGGCCCAGGCAATAAAAGACCAGAAGGCATTCATCATGGCAAGGACAATATCTTGGCACCTTGCCACATTAGAGGCACCACCCAGAGCAGAATGTAGCAGAATCTAGCAGCTGTAGTGGCTGAAGATGATGATGTGAGAATAGAACAGAAACCAACTGAATCTTTCAGATCTCAGAGAAGAGACAAAGGTCTCACCTTTGTTTGAATGACAATCTGTGTATTTTTTCCCCTTTTGAGACTATACTCTTTGCCTACCCTGGAAGTTCATCAGATAATTTTCTAAATTAAAAACACTTGTACTTGCTTTATACCATGACCACTACTATTTGTGAGCATTTGTTAAATCATTTATTTAATTTTGTGGCAAAATAGTAATTTGTCTGTTTGGCTTTTCTAGTTGTGTGCCTCCAAATCTCTTTGCAAAAGAGTGAATTAACCTGGGACTTAGTTGTTTGGTAATTGTTTGTTGTTTAATCTGCACTCAAGAGCTGCTTTTGCTGTGCTTTTATATTATCAGATTCCAAGATCAGGCATCTTGTGGCAGAAGGTGTGTACCTGGCCTCTCCGAGTTGGGAAGTACTGGAGGAAGTTCAATGTATGGTTGTTTATTGGCAGAGGGCAGAGGAGTCAGTTTACAAGATTTTTTCTCTACTATAAATCAGGTAAGCTGCAAGGCTCGTTTTTACTTACAAAGACCTCTGCAATACTTTTTCAGTGTTTCAACTGCATGCAGAGCCATCCAGGCTAAGATAATAATATTTTCTTAATTAGCTGCACTTGTACTTGCTTTACACAGTGAGCATTACCGTTTTAAGCATTTTAAAGCATTTATTTCATTTTGTGGAAAAATAGTAATTTCTCTGTTTGTTGGCTTTTCTAGTCTATTTACTCCAAATCTCTTATTAGGAGGTTGAATTAAACAGGGACTTAGTTGTTTAGTAGTTGTTTAATCTGCACGAGAGCTACTTTTGCTGAGCTTTTACATTTAGAAATCCCAGGATCAGGCATCTTCTGGCAGA
Source organism: Protopterus annectens (assembly GCF_019279795.1). Classification (NCBI taxonomy): domain Eukaryota; kingdom Metazoa; phylum Chordata; order Ceratodontiformes; family Protopteridae; genus Protopterus; species Protopterus annectens. The sequence goes on from NC_056743.1 coordinate 1,462,036,617, forward strand.
AGTTGTTTACCTGGTCTCTCTCTCAGTTGGGCAGCACTGCAGGAAGCTCAAAATGTGATAATTTACTGGCTAAAGGCATAGGAGTCAGTTTTGAATCCTATTTTTGTTCTGCTTTCAGCTGTCGAAAGGGCTGCTGCAGTTTGCAGTGCCCTGTATATGCAAATGACTAGACTGTAAAATTTACTTATGAAGTTAGGATCCAAAAGCTGTTAATTATTAAAGAAAATAAAATGGTATGCAAGACATGTAAATAGACAACTTGGAGGCAAAAATCTAGCATACAAACAAGATTGTCAGGAATATCCACAGTACATCCCTCACACATACTGCTCACTACACACACACAGATTGTGTTATGCTGAGGCACTTAAAAGAAACCTTCCCAAAACTCACAGACCTCCAAAGCCACCTAATGGCAACACTACTCCTCAGCATTCACTAATACATACACCAAAAGCAACTCTAAACATTTCACATAAGCCTATACCTAGCATAGCCTATAATAGAGAGCACCCCTGCACTACCAAGCTATAACTCATACCACACTTTTCGGCCATGTAACCTGGACCGAAACACCAAAGGTGGGAGTGTGTCCATATTCATTAAGGATATCCACACCTCCAGGCTAGTTGCTCAGCATAATGCATCCGAGGTTATCCAAGTGCAACTAACTCTTGGCAAAACTGCAATCCAAATTGTAGCTTGCTATCGATCCCCCACCATGTCCAAGGATTCCCACTCCTCTTTTCTTGATGTACTGGAAAATATTAGGGTTCAACCAAACACTCTAATAATGGGCGACTTCAACTACCCCACCATTAACTGGGAAAACTACTCATGTACCAACTCCTTAGTGCAACGCTTTCTGGAATTCATAAACTCCAATGCCCTAGATCAACTTATCCACACCCCCACCAGGGGCAACAATATCCTAGACCTAGTCATTACCAACATGAGTAACCGGTGTTCCACGCCTGAAGTCAACTCCTCATTGGTCCGATCTGACCATAAGCTAATCACCTTTGATATCCACATCCCACCCCCACCCCCCATTAAGGAAACCACAGTAAAAAATTTCTCCAAAGCCAACTTCATGCTTCTTAAGACAGAAGTAGTGAACTTCATGACACCCATGCAGATGGACAATACAGTTACAACTGCTGAATCCTACACAAATGCACTCTATAAGCACTTACATGAGTGCATGGATCATGCTATCCCAAACAGAACAAAGATGCTATCCTCCAAAAAAAGGAAGCCAATCTGGTGGTCCCCTGCCATAAACAAACTGTACAACAGAAGGAAGAAACTGTTGCAAAAGAGAGTAAAATCCCATGAGTGGAGCATCTCCCTGGTCAGCCTCAATAAGAAGCTGAGATCCCTTATAAGATCCTCCAAAGCTAGCTATGAAAATAAAATCGCCACTAATTCTAAGGACAACCACAAAGCATTCTATAGCTATGTCAAGAATCTCAGTGGCAACACCCAGATCTGCTCTGAGTTACAGCACAAAGGCATGAAAATTACAGAACCAACTGATATTGCCAACATCCTGGCAGATAGGCTCAGTGCTAACTTTACCCCCCCCCCCACCCCCTAAAGGGCCCATATCTATACAGGAAGAATGCAGAGTCCCTGTAATCACAACTACGCAGGTGAAAGCTGCACTCTCTAAAGCCAAAAACACAGCATCCATGAGACCGGGCAACATCCCAGGCTGCGTTTTACATGAACTTCAGAATGAACTGGCTCCTCACTTAAGCACCATGTTCAATAATAGCCTCGCATCAGGCTTTGTGCCTACTGAATGGTGCACAGCAACAGTTATCCCACTCCACAAAGGGGGAGCCACCACTGATCCCGGGAACTATAGACCTATTAGCCTGACGAGCCTGGTCTGCAAGGCCATGGAACGTATCATCATGGAACTCATAAACAAAGACATCGGTGTGTCCCCAGTCAAATGTACCACAGGGAAATGTCTCGCTGCCTAGGTGCCTGAACCCATATACATGGATTTCTACACAGGCTTGGTAGTCACCTCTGTCTTGGATGCTGCTAAGTATAAACCTGGCCTTGCTCAGTGGTGTGCATAGAAGGTAACTACAGCTTATGTGTGTTGAGATGGTGTCAACATTGTAATTTCTTTAATGTTCCTCTCAAACCTCAGAAGTCACCATATCTTATGCTGGGCTAGGTTCAGTGTGGTCAGTATTACTTTAACTTTCCTCACAGATGTCAGAAGGTTGCACCGAGGGTCACTATAACTTGTATAGCAGCAGTGTACCGTCTAAAAGTGACAAGTTGGAAATACTGTTGTAATCATTATTTTTAACTCTCCTCATAATAAACATCAGATGCATATACGTGTGGCTATCTTTTGGGAAGGGTAAAGAAACACACTGTTTATACATGCATGATAGCAAATATGTTATGATCTATTCAATTCTTCAGTTTTGCCCCAGATGACATTAGAGAGATGTCTTACTATTTGGGATGGGGTGAGGAGGCATTTTGCATATACATATGATAGCAGAAACTTGAAATATATGACTGAGGAGGGGATACAGATGCAGGTATTTGTTATGTATCTTCACAATCATTTGTCTTGTCAGTTTATTGTGACCTGCTAATAGTCAGCTTTGAGAAAAAAGTCATTGATATAACTTATTTCTTCCTTGAAATAAAAAAAGTAAGATTTTAATTTATTTCCTTACTTGTGATTTTTGTTCAGGACATTATTGAATAAAAAATGTTGTAAAAATATCTAAATTCTACTTCAGAGCATCTGTTATCTATGTGTCTTCTGGATGCCTAGCAGTTTCCAAACCACCAGCTTAATTATTCATTATCGTTTAGTCTTAGTCAGTTAGGGTGTGCTGCTAAGATGCAAGAAAATAGAAAACTAAAACTGAATTTCATTCCTTAGTCATGATTTTTATTCAGGACATTGTTTGATGAAAAGGTTGTTTAATAAAACTCTAAAATGCATCTCAGAGCATCTAGAATTACCATGCCTTCTGGGAGCCTAGTTGCTGCAGACCCCAGGTTTAATGCAATTATTTCCACTGCAGTTATTACAGTGCAACTTTGGTCAGTTAATGTGTGCTGAAAGGATATAGGAGATAAAACAAAGCTGAAGAGGAAGTCTGAGTTTTTCTTTAATCATAATTTTCATTCAGTCTATCACTGGATCAAAAGTTTGTTTAAAATGGTTCATATTACGTTGTTGAGCTTTCAAAAGTCCGAATGCCATATGGTCGAACCCATACGTTCGAACTTTCATAAGTTTGAAGATATAAAAAAAAAAAAAAAAAAAAAAAAACAGAAAAAACCTACCTGATAGTTGTAAGCAGGGGGACAAGCCCCCCTGCACCCCACACATGAAGGGCTGTACCCCCCACACCTCCCACTCTTTAAATATACCAACTCCAAGATCGCACTGCAGTGCAGTTAAGGGAATCTTCCCTTTATGCACTGAACGGAAATCCTCATTGACACGTTCAAACTTTTCCAAGTTCAAACATATGGGTTCAAGACTATGGCATTCAAACTAGTTATGGTTCGACAATGTAATATGTATCCATTTCAAAAACATTAATATGCATATCAGAGCATCTGGAATCCCCAGCTAAATACAACTGTTTCCTCCACAGTTATCAGAGTGCAGTGTTGCTTAGTTAGAACATGTTAAATGAATGAATAACTGCAGGAAAGAAAGACAAACTGTGATAAAAAGAAGAAACACATTTGGATGATGTGGGTAGACCAGGATGGCGTGCAATTGGTGATGTGTGTTGGAGACAGTGAACAACAGGGTGAGCACCATGGAACTTTTCATCTGTGGTGCCAGTTCATCTAAGGCCATCCCTCTCATGAAATTAAAGAATTAACATTATTCTTAGCTGTAAAATACTTACACAGAATTATGTGCATTTGTGTGTAACAAACTTGAAATATATTTATGTGCCCATTATTACTTATCATAAACAGGCACTTGTGTTGCACACAGTCAACACAGTAGCTATAATTGTTGATTCTGTGGATGAAAATGACCATGCTTTCTTTTGATCGAATTTAAAAAAAATGCAGTACTAATGTTCATTTTCATGAGACTTTGTGAAATATTTAACAGTAGCCATTTTTCTAAATCATAATCAGGCAACTGAGGTATACAAAATAAATAAAGTGGGTGTAACTGACAGATATAGAGGCTATTTGTGGATAACTGCCTTTACTAAAATCAGTGCAAAATGATTATTGCTGTAGGCTGCACTTTTTATGTGTGGAGAGCAGCTACTATAGTCTAGCAGCATATTGGCCATAATTTCTTTCATTTTCCATCAAGTCAAACATCAGTATTGTACACAGCCATTGGTTATCTTTAACAGGCTGGGCAGTATGCAGCTGAACATTGGCACACTGGTGTAGTGAGTAACTTTACTATCTCACAGTGCTTGGTTCTGGTTACATTCTTGAATGTGGAGTCTTCTTGTCTGCCTTGTCTCCATGTGGCTTTTATCTGGTGCTCTGGTTTTCTCAAATTCTACAAATTTCACTGTAGCTAAGCATGCAGTGCAAGTGTGTGTGTGTGTGTGTGTGTGTGTGTGTGTGTGTGTGTGTGTGTGTGTGTGTGTGTGTGTGTGTGTGTGTGTGTGTGTCTGCACACAGGGTACAGTGTCCATTTTAGCACACTGATTGCCTTATTGTTAGTTATATAGCCCAATTACAACAATTTGCATTGTAGGTGTAGGAATAATGTTTAGCTTTGCACATTGTTGTAAACTTAATTCTCAGCTCAAGTATCTGCTGTCTTGGGAATGTCCAAATGGTTGGTATTGCATCTACCAAAGTACAGCCAAAGTCTTTTTTAGATGCTTCCACTCTGGTCTTATCCCACTTCAGTCAGATGTATGAACAGGCTCAATCTTAGGTAATCTTCTATTTTCTTTTTCTATGCATTATCTGTATACTTGGACTATACATTCTTCCCTTGTAACTGATAACCTAGTCTTCCACTCAGCTGTACCCAATGCAGAGTCCATTCAAATATATATTTTATTTATTTTATATTTATTTATTTATTTGACATTTGTTGACCAGGAAAGACCGACTGGGTCAGGAACCTATATTTTCAGTGGAAGCCCGGGGAGAAAAGCTCCACAAAGTGAAAGACAAATGTAGTACAGTGATTTTTACTTTTACATATGGGAGTGTGACTTACAGTATAGTTACACATGATGCTATATGCATACAGGCAGTTGGTGTTCATATGCAACAGTAATATGTACAGTCAATAAATCCAGAGAATATAGACAATACAGTTGGTTTATGTACTTAGAAAGAAGCTCTTGGTGCTCATATTGTTTTGAGGTTGTACGTTGGTGGTGCTGCGGTAGCATTGTCACCTCACAGTAAGACGTTGTCCTGTTCAATTCTCAGCTAGAGCATCTTCTGTGTGGAGACATGCATGAATGCCCAATCTATGAACCTATAATGGACGTACCTTCGTTGAAAGTTGTGCGTCAGGTCTGGCAACTCGGCATGTAAAAATCTACTGCCAATCATTAGCGGACCGGAGTTCCGCTGTGGCGACCCCTAACCAGGAAAAGCCGAAGGACACAACAACAGTTTGGTTGGAAGGTTGGGCGCCAGGCTGGCAACTCAACACCGTAAAACTCCACTGCCAATCATGAGCGGACAGATGATCTGCTGTGGCGACCCCTAACCGGGAAAAGCCAGAAGAAGAATAGTTTTTAAGTTGGGTTGCAAAGTGTATACATAGTGTATATAGTTTTCTTTATTGTATATGTTTTCATACTTTCCTATCAAGTCATCTTCATTATTTTTTTTGTGTTTTTCATCTGTTCACAGTTATGTTAATTTTTCAGTATAAAATGCTTTTTGAGAAAAAAGTTGATTTTTCCAAAAAATGATCTGGATTGCAAGAATGTGTGTAGGCTGCTAGATGTGTGATATTCAGGGTTAATGTGCTAGAAGAAGACATTTTATTTTGCTTTTAGTCTTTGCTGTTGGTAATGATTTCACATCAAGTCATATCTAGCTATCAATCATATAAAACAGCAAACTTACGATTTGGTATGAAGTCATGCAGGTATACTGCTTGCTTGGATACTTACAAGCAAAGGTTTTGTACATGATGTTTAAACATGCAGCCTAGGTTTAGCTTTGATTTATGTATGATGTTAGACTTTAAGATAGACTTTGTGATACCAGAGCCAAAATTGGACCATTTTTGTGGTATTCCCAGCTAACACTCCAGAACCCCTCCACTTGCTGACCTACTCAATTTAAGATCATATTAGATATCAATCATATATGTTATCATTCTGTATTAAAAAAAAAAAAACTTTGTCATAAAACAACTCAAAACAGAAATAAATTGTTAGACTCCTGCATTGCCCCCAGATCCAGCATCTTCTGCAGTTCCTCTTCCATGATTTGGTTAACTCACTCAGGTACCCTATATGGGGCCTGTCTGACAAGTTGCTCAAGCCTTGTACCCACATAATGCCTGATCAGGTGAGTGTACACATGCATCTCCTGAAACTGGCTCTGAGGTAGCCGTTGTGAATGGGCATACTACATCCTTCTTTCCTGTCTCATTTCTCCTCGCTTTTCTTGTTTTCTTTGTCAGTTTTCACTGTCTTCCTCCTCTCCCTCATTGCTCTCATTTGGCCTTTACCTTAAACTGCTCCATCTCCCATGTAGTACATACATTGTTCCTTGTACATTGCTTGCTCCATATGTACAAAATGGGAAAGGGGGGTGGATTGATGCCGATAACAGTAAATATTATACTATATTGTACTATAAGATGTTATGGCAGTTACAGTTACATTTCTTACCTATTTTACTGACTGAATTATTATATCACATCTACTTATGATTGCAGTCTAGACTGTGATTGCTATCCTAACTTGTACTTTTCTGCATGCTTGCTCTTACAAGACTACTGCTACACTGATATTAATTAAAGTTTACTTTTTTTCTTAACTTATATTTCCTAATGGGTGAGAATGAAAATGGTCCAATTGAAAAGGTGGTGTACCTCAGTTAATAAATTGTAAATTAATCATTAAAAATCTATTTTTGTAATTTATGTTCTCTAAACATACCAGCATTTTGGGAAGAGCTGCAGGCAACATCAGGAAATACTATGAAGTAGGCTAATTTAAGAAATAAAATCTGGTAAAATTGTCTGGCACATCACAGTTCCCAATTCTCGCTTTCCATGCTCAGTGTCCTGGAATACAGGAAGTATTGAGCAAATTAGTTAGGTATGGATGGGACTAATGGATATGAAAAGACCGGGAGGTGAAAAAAGAGCATGGAGAATTTCAAAATTCCATTATATGTTCTCTTGCATAGTATCTCTTTCTTCCTTTATGAGGTTCCAGGTGTCTTCCCATATGTGCTCTGAATTGTTGGTGTCTCTTGCCCAGTTAATTGTCTTACCTTCATAGAGTGTGTTTCCTCAAAACCAAATAAAAATGTTCACCAATAACATTAATAATAAAACAAGCTCCATAGCAGCAGCATTGGTCAAACACCACCACAGTCATATTTTTTTCTAAATGTTTATTTTTATTTGTGGAATTATTTGTTAAACTAGTTAAGTGGACTAATGTGCCTTCGTTGAAGGTTGGGCGTCGGGCTGGCACCTTGGCACCATAAAAATCTACTGCCAACCATTAGTGGACCGGAGTTCTGTTGTGAAAAGCCGAAAGAAGAAGTTAAGTGGACTAATGCATACACATCTTTTCCAACTACATCCCAGTTCACAAGAGCAATAACAAAGATTACAAGCAAGGATAATATAGAGTAGTCACTAAGCACTTTCGGCAGATGAGAAGAAATCAGAATGCCTTTTGAAAGTGGATGAAGGTAGAGCATACAAAATCCACAGAGTTTGTTCAGCTTTCTATAATGGACTTCCACTTAAAACCTCTTTCCGGCCCAGGCTATTCATATTTTAGCATTACATTTCTTCTTGTCTCCACCTTCCCCCCTCACATTTTATGTGTGAGTGTGAAGGTGTGGTACCCTGTACTATGTTTATGAGACAAACTGTTTTTGTAACTGTTTCTCAACTTTCAGCCAGGCCAAGTGAATACATTCTGTCCACCTCTGCCTTCACCACTCAGCACACAGACCTCAGGTTTTACTGCTGTGAGATTATCTGCTCCCATCTGTGATTACAGTAAGCATTTCACTGCCACACCATTGAACTGGTAATATTCTATAGTCTTAGTGATCAGAAGTTATCTCAAATCTCAATCCTCAGGATTCAATAAACTCCATGTAGGTTTAGAGTGAAGCCTACATGGAGTTTACTTGTTTTGCGTGATGAGAAGCAGTGCTAATTGCATATGCATACCATGCAACACGCTTACTTGAATACAAGTGTGGTTTCCTGGCCAGCAACAGTTTTGCTGGCCAGGAAACCATGTAAAGCAAAACAAGCACCTGCAGACATGTAGACCTGTTTACTACAGGTAAACTAGGTCTGGGTATTCTGCAGCTAGCCACAATGACTACCAGGGTTTAATATAAAGCAGTGTATACATTCCCAGCACAATATATGAAAGTGTATTCAGTGCAGAGTAGTGTGCAAACCTATTTTAGGCATACTGAATAAAAGTTTTGCAACTGATCAGCAAGGGTACACAGACTGCATTATAAATAATTATTTAGGAGAAGTGTGTAGAAATGAACACAGAGGAAGAGGACAGGTGAAACATGGTAATGTACAGCAGATGAGGGCTTGTCAATGTATGTACACCACAAAGACAAGACAAGACAGTTGTAGCATGAACACTAACCACATATCTGCATGATACATATGTATGGCTGTGTACACCTCCTGTGTGGGTGTAGTCACATAAATATCACACAGTTATTGAATATCATGTGACTGTCACACAAGGTGACATATCAACGGAGAGGATTCTTTGTGATGGAAGCATCCTGACATGGACAATGGAGAGTACATTTATCAAGGGAAGTATATACAATAGTAGGTAAGTACATATTGTGACGCTGTGCAAAATGAGTTGGCTGAATATGACTGTAGTGTCAGCATGGTTCTCAGCCAAGCAAGACATATAGTAACAGGCTCATGGACAACAGTGGACAGAAGCATGTACAATCATGGACAATATCAGCATAATATCACCATTAATCCATGTCACTGACATAACATATCTGAATGTGAGTGATTATAGATAGTTCTGCAAGAACACACTTATACAGCTGTTGTGATTTGTCATTAATCTATGAGGGGAATCAAGCACATCTTCCTCAAAAATCAACATCTGTTGGAAGTGTTAGGTGGAACACTGTTACACCTGTATTTAAATTACAAGCAATCGTAGCTAGTGGACAGGTTTGCGTGGATATATGTACCACAATCCACACTTTCACAAATGTAACCCATGATATCAATGTTGTCCACCACCTATGTATTTACTGTGTGTATCACAGGAACATGTATCACGCATACATCTTGTATAACACCTTGAAGGGGGTTCTGCACCATCAACCCCTAATGTTTATGCACTAAAAAGAATACCTGGGTATGGCTGATATGATGTGTGGGAGCTCACTGTGATGAAAGTACACTTGTGTAGCAAGATGTGTTGGGAGGCACATGCAAAAGGGTGCAAAGTGCTCAATTACTGGTGTGATAAGGGCTGAGAACCATGGAACCATAGAACTATAATGCCCTTTGAAGTGGATGTCTCACACATACTCAAGACTTGTGCTACATACAAAGGAGTGGTTACAACTCTGGGCACATGCTGGTGGATGTTCTGCATACCATCTACCTGAGTACACAGGTCACATACTACTTGGTCTGCTCATGGGGGTGTGCTGTCTATATTGTAATTATCTTGTGTATTTGCTTTCATAATGAAACTAATCTCCCATGATTTTTCTTCATCTACGATGTTCCCATGGCTGTGGCAGCAATCCTTTGTGTGTGTGTGTGTGTGTGTGTGTGTGTGTGTGTGTGTGTGTGTGTGTGTGTGTGTGTGTGTGTGTGAGTTGATACTGTATCAATTATAGTCCATGATATTCCACAATTTGTGGTCTTCCACAAAGGATGTGTATGTTAGTTTTGATGTCTGAGACTTAAATAATGAACAGGAAAGGGCCTATCACAAAGCCCTGAGATATGGACCTGGTCACCAGACTTTAGATAGAGGTGATTTCACACACTGCAACACATTTATCTATCACACATGTCATCCAATTGTCTACCAACTTAGTGAGGTAGGTGTTTATGGCCACTTGAGACAGTTTCTCTGTGATACTTGACTATGGATGTTTGTCAAATACCTTGGACAGTTCAAGTTATGCAGGATGATAACACTGTCATCATGTATGCCCTTGGTAACCTTCTTGAAGACAGCAAACAGGTGTAACAGACATGGTGCAGCCTTATCAAATCAAACATGGGTTTGTTACACAGCTGTGTCCTTTATGATGACTTGTTGGCCTACCTCACAGATGAGGAGAGTCAGGATGGGTCTATAACTGCATATATCAGGTGATGTCCCCTCCTCTCCAGTCAGAAGGATGCATGTTGCTGTACATCCTTCTACGGGAACATAGACGTCTGGAGGCTGTGTTGAAGTATGGATCCAACTGTGTTTGGTTGGTTAGGTTTTCATTCATGCTATAGGCAACCTATGATATTGCCAAGGGCCATTGATTCTGTGTTATTAGCCATACAATGCGCACAGATGTGGTGCCTTCCTGAGAAAAAAAAATGAGTAATGCTTGCGTGTATACCTTGTCTGTTGGCCAGTGATGACATTGGGGTTACATGTGAGACAAACTGCCAGTTAGTGGATTGTCTATTTTCGACAGTTGTGTATGTCTAGTGGCATCCACATACATATATGTGCTTAGTTGTGTATTCCCATTAACATTTCACATTTATTGGAATAAATGATTTGTAAAAAGACCTCCAAATATAGCCTTGGTCATTCATCACATTCCACACAGGGGTATTATTCACACACAGTCATACAACTATACCAGTGTCATGTACTTGCATTAATTGCACAACATATTCCTATATATATATATTTCATGGGAATAAGCAAGTTCCTGCCTTCACCCAACCTAATCCAAGGGGGTTCTTGCTCTGGTTCCCAAGCTCTACAACTCTCATAGTTACTTCATATGAGCCAATCTAAGCTCTCAACAATTTCTATAGCTTCTCTCTAAGCTCTCATCAACTCCTACAGCTACCCTTACACAGCCCAACCTTGTAAATATTGTAATTAGCATTCTACTGTCAATGTGTGTATGTAAAGCGTATTTACATTTTCTTAAAAGGTTTGTATGTAAACTGTTTCCACACCTAACCCATGTCTGTTTTCCTCAAATGAAACTGTATGATCCTTACCTTCAAGCTTAATGAATTTGTTAAGTATGCATGATATTGAATGCATTTATGAGTAACTATTCTACATAATATCTTTAATATTAACTATCAGTTGTATCTAAATTGTATAATGCGTCTTGGAGCTTTTCTCCCTGGGCCTCCACTGAAAATGGATCAATTCGTCCTAGTGGACTTCCCCGGTAATCAAATTGCAAATAAATAAATAAAAATAAATAAGTTCCATTTCCACCACAGTATTATAAAGACATATGACACTTGTATACTCTCAGTTGTTTGTACATGTGTTGCTTACATATTTAGTGCAATGAATGATCACACAACCATTTATAAGTATTGTTTGCACCAGTGTAGCTATGTCATCTCTTTATATTGTGTTCATTCTTCTCTTATGTGTACTGTACTCTCACACATGCAGTCTAGAGGGCATTTTGTTTTCCTGCCCTTAAAATGTATGACAATATTACATGACAGTAAAATACAGTTTTCATTAAAGGAAGGGGAGTTTGGCTACTAGTGCACTGAAAATGAGAAATATAAGCTGTTCATTTCCATTTTAACGTTTGCTCCAATTACTTCTACACATTGTAAATGTATCCTGGCTGACACACCCGTTGCAGGCAGAGCGTCTGAATTGTTGTTGAATCATTCACAGTTGCAATCCATTAGCAAAAAAACACTGGGGTTGTGCCTACAGTATGTTTGCATCTGCTACACGAATCCAAAAGTTTGGGATTCAGGAATTTAAATGAGCCCACACCTTATTCACATCTTCACCATGATCAGAGGCATGAGTCTACACCATAACAATATAGCTGTGTAGCATGGAAACTTGAAGGTGAGAGGACTTGTGTATTTGAAGAACACAGAAGACTGATATTACTTTTGATTAATCTGCACAGAAGGCTTCTGATGTTGCTAAGGTATTACTGTATTTTTCAGGTACATGATAGATTTGTTCATATGTTACAAAGAAAACTGCTTTATATGTATATATATATATATATATATATATATATATATATATATATATATATATATATATATATATATATGCATTAGGGAATTAAACTGTTATCTGTATGGACTTCTTATAGTTCACTCTTAGCATAGACATTTTTGGCAGGCATTGACTTTCACAGATAGATAGCCTTATTAACTATCATTACAAGTATTATTGTTAAAACTGGTTACCTTACAGTCTTTTCTGTCTTTTTCAATGACAATATAAAGTACTATGTTGTCAATGACACAAGGATATTATGCTTCTAAGATGGCCCATAAACACCACAGGGGAGTGTTCAGTACAGTGAGAGATAACTAGCAATCATATACAATTGAATTTTGTGTTGTAAATGTGTACACATTTTTTGGGAGTTGTGTGGAAAGCATTTATAACAAGTGAACTATTTGTTATTCGTTGGATTGTACAAATTGCCATTTTCCTGTTGTTTTGGGAATGGGGGGCCAAGTATTGTTTGTGTGCTTCCATAGCAAAAGTTGTGTTTCAAGAGTTTTGACTTTAGAATTGTGTAGTCATCATGGTATTTCAGTGGTAAACAATACAGTACTCCTTTAGTATTCCTTGTTTTGGACTACACATTTGTTTCTGTGTGAGTGTGATATGTTACAAACATTACAGCATTATATCACATACCTTATACTTAGTTATATTAGCAAGTAATAGTATGCAAAGATCTGGCATTCATTTGTGTTTTTAGACATTTATTGTCATATTCCCTGTTCAGCACTTACCTTGAAAGCCAGGAGTTATAAGTATTTTACTTTGGGGTTGAGTGTGTGATGCTAGCAGTATGTAACCATTACATGGGTAAGTAACGGTTGAGTGTTGCCTGGCGTCAGCATTATTGTATGCATGTGCACAGGATACACGTTTTACCCCCTTAGGTGGTGAGCATGTGTGCTATCTGTTGCCTTTTGGCCCAGGCAATGGCATACTGTGTACACCTACATCTACCTACACCCACAGTGGCTGGTGGTTCCCCCTCTGACTCTTCTCCTGTATGTGACTGTGGTGACCTAGAAAGGGTAGAAATTAAGCATAGATGCAGCTCTTTCCTTGGGTGTATGGGGAAACTGTATGTAATCATTAGTACGTTGTATCGCAGGATTCAGGAATTGATGTTGGATCCTGGATGTTGATGCATGTGATATCCCCAGTATATCCCCTATTGGCCTTTGAAAGGTTCCTGTAGCTAATATTCTAAGTGCTACACATACTTTATTCTCCATAGGTATTGGTTCCCCTCAGTTTGCCCTTGCTCACCGTTGTGGACAACAGACATTGCAGAATTCCTGTAGTGTGTCTGTATCCACCCTGAAGCGCTCTACAACTTTCACATCATGAAGATCATGGTAAGTTGAAAGAGGTCTGAACACCCTTCTCCTTCTTGGTTGAGGTCTATTTGCAGCAGCAGCAGCAGCAGCAGCATAGACTTGTGACTGTTGTACATACACATGTAGCTGTATTACAATAGGTATTAGAATTCGCAGGGAAAACCTACACTGAGTCTACATGATTGCTTTTTAGCTTGTTGAATAGCTCCTCCATCTTGAATTGGTTGATTTAGCATACATTTTAGCTGCTTATGCTGCAGTTAACATGCCACAATGTTTACTGTGTTTGAGCGGCTCTACTCGGCATGAAGAGCTGCTTACTGAATACAAAACAGTGTGCTAACACACAACGCACACAGACAGCCTTAGCAGACCATGTAGGCTTTATTGAATCCAGTCCAATATCTATTTTTTATACTTATTAATGTCAGTTTTCTTCCTGGCTGAAACTGACTATTCAACATAATTGGTACAGAAACAATGAGTCCTGAAATGTGCTCATTGCCCAATTTACCACATGGTGCGTAAACAGGAAAGAGAGAGAGAGAGAGAGAAATATATACTCCATATAAGGAAGAGAATCAAACCAAAGAAAAGTACCTCTCTATTAGTCTTCAGATCAAACCTGGTCTTACTATGTTCTACAATTGTAAATGAAGAAATACACAAAAACAATTCAGCACAAAATCTGACTTCTATAGGAGTAGCTAATACTGTTAGCTATACAAGAGGCATGAAGCTGCGGTTATTAATAACACTGGATTAGCTTGTAGTGCAATGCATGTCAGGAAATGTAGTCAAATCCACTAATGAGACTTGCAGTTATCATGTGAGTAAGACTTCAAGAAGGAAAATGTCTTGTACTAAACTGAGTAAGAGGCCATGTATTGTCTCATAGAAAAATTTGTAGGCCATGTAAGGCATAATGTCCGTATCATAGTTTAGGCGTAGCCCTCTGAGGAAGCAAGACTCTACTGGGTCAAATAAGTTCAACTGGCCTAATATTGGCCCTGATCCTTTGCAAAGCATTTCATTCAGGTACCTGCTCAGTGTTTATTTCAGAGACTGTTTCAGTTTCACAGCTTACAGCTTCTACTAGGCTGGGTTACTTATAGTACATAGTGAAATAAATACAAGTCAGTCTTTGATGCTTCTAGGTTAAAATAAACATCAGAATTTATTTTTATCATAACACTATAGCATGAAACAATAAACACTAGATGTTATATAGAAGGTAAGACAGAATGCAATCTCAGCTAGAACCTGAAAGTAAACCATACATAACATAAATATTTGTTAAACTAGTTAAGCACAATCTACTTTATGATCTAAAGTATGCACAATGAGATTCCTAACAATTATTTGCACATTTCAATAAACGAGTGCCCAAAGTTCTTATCATGCACGCTTTCTGTTGCCAGACAATTGGAATATCCATGCACCGCTTTAGTTTTACTTCCTCTTACCTGATGCACAATGGCATTCAGCACATTTCTAGAAACATGTTAGCATTAATCCTTATCTGTTTTGCGGCATTCTTAAAGATCCATTGGTGTATCAGAATGTAATGCTCTTGTAGAGAATACATTCAGTTTCTTATTCAAGGATGTCAAGTATTCACCAATATTAACTTATGTTCTGACCCGTAGCATAGAAGCATACCTATAACAATCCATTTAAAAGGATAAATATACATTATCGTATAAAATAATTATAACATTATCAGTGTTTAATGCATACTTTGTTAGATATGCAAATGTGTTACGCAATAGTTCCCCTCCCAAGTAGAAATAGCCTTTCAGGAAGGCAGTTTTGTGAATACTGGTCGTTCTTTGTTGTGGTAGGATATGTTGCAGTTCATATGGGCTACATTCATTAAGTGACAGCCATACCACTCAACCTCTTACAGCAGAAAATCTGGACAAAGTCATAAATAAAAGTGGGACAAAGGCCCAAAAATAGGGATAATTTTTAAATATTGCTCTTACAAACTTAGAAATTTGATAGAACAACAGGTTTTGCATTAGCATGACTTTTCTGAAGGGTATGAAGTCTAAAGCTCAAATGTCTGTCATTATTTTCTAACTTCAAGCTTTAATGATTTGACACTAATTTGCCAGAAAACCACAATTGTATGAAAAACAGACCAAAAATATAAGGCAAAAATCTGGACAGTCTGTACAAATATGTACACTTGAAAGGTATGATAACAGATTACCTCCACAACTTCCCCAATAAATATAATTAACTGTAGGAGCATTATACCTTCTCTTGTGATCTCAGAATGAAAGGTTTATTGCAAAACATCTCTTTCAGCATTACTGATCTCCTAAGGACAGATGAACTACTGTTTTGTGGATCTAAAACCTGAATAGCAGGCAATGCCAGTTTTAAACAGATTGAGTTGTCCTGCTCTCATCCTTTCTATAACAAGTGATGAACAGTAAGTCCCGAGGTAGATGAAAATGCATTATCTGTCAAGCCAGGAATGGTTAAATGAAAGCAAGAGATTTCTGGCTCTGTATGTTATTTACTCTGAGGACCAAACAGGGCTGGCCTCTTTCCCCTCGGGACTCTAGTGAAGGAAAAAGCAACTGATTAATTCTTGTTTTGCCCAGTCTGGAGTGATTCCTAGGCAATTTGTGGAATATTTTACCTTTGGTTGTTCAGCAGGAGTGCTGATCTTGAGATTGTTTGAGCAAGTATGTGACTGTAGGTCTAGGTTATATAAAATACTAAAACTATAATGTAGAACAATGATCAGTTTTCATGCTGGATCTGATCTGAGCCAGGATGTACTGATTAATACTGAAACACCCAAATGCAATCAAAACATTGACTACAAAATGTCATCAATATGAATGTTAAAATGCTACTAAACAAGCACTGAGCAATAACCTCATAAAAACTTAAAATCATTGTTTTTTTGCAAGGGGGGTACATCCATAACTAATTATGTATACTAACTCTGAGAGTATTTAATGTGAGGGAAAGGGTATATTTCCAAACCCCAAGAATTGTGTGATTTCACACACCTGTTAACCATCTATGTAGTCTGTTATGATGTGTGCTATGCCAGGAAAAGTAGGCAAGTGGATGTGTAACATATGCCATCATAGCTAGCTGAAGTTTTGTAAAGAATTATATGTCATTTGTATATCCAACTGATTTGTACAGATGCTTGTGTTGAAAATGTATTTGTAAAGTTGGTCGTGTTAAAAATGTACTAACAGTGGGTCCTGCTGGACAGAAAAGAAATACATCTGTATGTCAGACTGTATTGTAACTGTTGAAATGAATATATTGTAACAGAGGATACTGGAAGAGAAGAGGTTAATCTCAGCCCAAATAACATTGAAAAATAGTCTAAATGTAATTACCTGATTTAGGCCATAAAAATTGTATATTACAGCTCTGATTGCAGCCATAGACAAAATGTATGTGAAAACCAGGACTAGGAATTCTATTGTATTGTCTTTAGGGGTGAAATAATTGCTACCCTGGAAGGGTAGAAGTTTTGGGACGGTTTTATAGCTTCCATATGCTGTAACACATTTCAGCAAAGCTCTATCTGTGTGTATGGTAACACATATGTGCTAAATTTTGGTTCAGTTTCTACAAAATAGGGGTAGTGTGGAAACCAGAGTCAGATAACCAGATGTTTGTGATGCCGTTCTGTAATCCAGCACTGAAATGATGTTTTAATACTAGATGAGACAGAAGCCTCAGGGGCAGTCTGTTTTTGAAACCTGAAAAAGAAGGATCACTCACCTACTTCATCTTGTCTTGCTTTAGTAAGTAAACAGGGAATAGTAATTCTTTAGATCAGTCTGGAAAATATAGTGAGATTAGTTAAGTACTGTTTTTCTGTATCTATGTTAAACTTTCCATTGGTGTTATTTTTGGGTCTATATCAGAACATCGAAGTATTAAAACTTCGAATGTTCTGATATCGAACACTATTCAGTGAATGCTAAGAATAGCAAAGCTGCAGAACAGTGAATTCTTTCCTTGGGAAAGAATTCAGTTGGCCGTTTCTGTGGCTTCGCTATTGCTAGCTCTGTGGTGGAAAGTTACGGGTTGGGTTCAGGTAAGTGTGCAATTGTTTGTACGTTAGGGTTAGGGGCGGGTTGAGTTAGGGTTAGGGTGCGGGTTCGGCGTGTGTGTGATAGTGACAGAATTTAGGGTTGGGGCGGTTTAAGTGAGTTAAGGTTAGGGCGTGGGTTAGGTGAGTGTGCGATAGTGACAGACCTTAGGGTTAGGGTTTGGGTTAAGGTAAGTGGGTAGATAGTAGTGTATGTTTAGTTTAGTTTAGTGTTAGATGTAGGAATTTAAGTGTATGTGTGTAGTTGCTGTTTGTTTGATGTGCTTGTGTTGTGTGTATGTGTTTTGGAGCAGCAAATTTTTTTCCATGGGAAAAAATTCGCTGTTCTGAATGTTGATATTTTCATGTTTATATGTTTTTGGGCTGATGAAATAGCGTTCACTATTTTTATCTTTTGATAACGTGATATAAACGCTTATTTTTAATATTTCCTGTGATTGAAATTATGGTGTTTATTGTAAATAGATACTTAGTATTCCTGTGTTCTTTTATTTTTTATTAGAGTGAATTTAAAGACATGCAGGTAGGTGCGAGCATGTGTGGGTGTGCCTTCTTTAAAGGTTGAGCACTGGGCTGGCAACTCGACACCGTAAAAATTCACTGCCAAACATTAGCAGACCGGAGTTCCACTGTGGTGACCCCTAACTGGGAAAAGCCGAAAGACAGTATTAAATATATTTAAACTTTTCATTATGACTGGTCTTTGACCTTTGAGAGTACTTATATATTTTTTGATGATATTGTGGCGACTCCTGAAAGCTTTGCTGCATTGGTCAAACCCTACCATTTGTATTAGTATTCATTTTACACAGTAATTTGGTACCCTTATAAGACCCTTAGAGCAGATGGCTTTTGGACTGTTCTGGTGGCAGTATCTACCTTATATTCTGGGCAGAATGGGCATAGCTGGTAAATCTATGCCAGACTTTTCCAAGTGTGTGTGTGTGTGTGTGTTTCTGTGTGTGTATGTGAAAATCAAATCTCAAAGAGTGTGTGTTTGTCAGCCACTGGGAGCAGGGACACAGAGTACTAGCTTCACAGATAGGGTGGTGGAGGTCTTGGCTTGGAACACTCGGCTGCTGACTCAACTCTACAGCTGTGTCAGTGGGGAGTCTTATTTGGGGGCCTGGAGTGGGAGAAGGAAACCCAACCTCAGGACTGAGTGTGCTGCCTGTTTGCTCTTAAGGGAAATTGTGCTTGGTGCAGAAATGCATCAGGAAATACTGTGTGTATCTATTTTTGTTCCAAGTGAACATCCCTCACCAGTGTCCATGGTGAGGATTGAGACTCCTTGATGACTGTCCCAGGGCAGAGATGTCATGTAGTTTACCTAACGTTTGATTAAACAGATGTCAACTAACGGTAGAGTCGAAAAAATTAAGAAGCCCCATGAATACATGCACCCACACACATACACATTCATAGATAGATACACTCCTACAACCTGACTGGTTAAGTCTTTGTTGGTTTAAGCTTATTTTAAGTTCTTTAAAAATATTGTCGCTCTAGCCTCACTTTGCTAGGTCTTGTGGGAGACTGGTTCACTGGAGAATTATAATACACCAGGAGCAAATTTATTAACCGCTTTTACAGCTACTACAAGTGCAAAGGTGGGGATAATGTGGTAAAATACTCTACAGCTCTACTTGTCTGACACACTGAATCCTGAAAAAATTTTACATGTTACAGTCTGAAAAAGCATATGGCAATGGCATAGAAAGCAGTTTATAAACTATTTTTCAGTTGTCTCTGTTTTAGTTAATTTAACTTCCTTTAGAAAATAGGACAAATATATAGACATCTGTCTATTAAGTAATGGCAGGTGTGATACTGCAATTTCTTAATGACATCTTGTGAACTGTCAGCCTGTTTTTTTTTTTTTTTTTTTTGTAAGTTTGACAATTTCCAAAGTCATTAAGTGCTTACTTTCAATTTGCTATAGACAGGGGGCTTTATGAACAGGTGTGCTCTCCAGAGCACTAAATTCACTTGATCTCTCCTCGACTCTGTCAGACTTACTGTGACCTCTATAGCTATTAAGGAAACACTATACCCCTGTCTAGCCATAAGTGAAACCTGAAAGGAGACACCATATTCTCTAAAAGAATTCAAGCTAAAATCTCTAAATGATATCACCTCAGCTACAGTAGCTGTATCTTGCCTACCTTACCCATTATTTCTTCCCAGTACATACAGTGACTTCCTCTCTCTGCATCAGTATGAGTACTTCTTGTGAAGTATCGGTCTTGCAAACACACTGTGTAACTATATTTCTCTCCATATTTTAAAGATCACCTTTTCTCCACGAAAAACGCAGATTGTTTGTGTAACAAAACAATGCATATGTGATAGGATTGTTCACTCTGTTCTCAATTTGCTGCTCAATCCCACCCCCAGTTCCCACCTCCCACACAGCCTCTACATTTAAACTTACAGAACTCCAACCACATTAATCCATAAACCATAATATACCTCTTATCCTTATATGTCAACTACATTAATCCATCATCCATAATATACCTCTTATCCTTATATCTCAATGACATTAATCCATCAAGTTCTTGTTAAAAGTATCATTAATGTACATACAAAGGGCAAAAAATGTTAACCCCTCTATACTGTTCATTGTGATGATGGCCTTACCTTTGGCTTAACTTGTTCCAGGACCATCCAGCATAGGAAGCCTACAATCATCTGCATATTGTAAGCCAAACATTTTTATGTCAGTACTTATGAGCAGTTCAAATAAATATTTAGTTTGTGATGTGGGTCAGGACTGTTGTGTGTATTGCTGTACTGTCTGTAATAGTGGTACCACTGTTAGTTTGTTAGAATATAATGGACTATAGTAGTGTAGGTATTAATTTTTTCACATCTGTTCCTTATTATCACAGGTAATCCTGACAGTGGAAGTGTGGGATTCCTACCACCTTATGTCAAAGTATCAGCAGACTCTGGTGATGATGGTGGCCAAACAGAGGGCCAGTCTGGGGGTGCAGAGGGTGAATCTCACATGAGGTTGACATTCAGCCATCCTCTGTAATTCCATCAGACACAGCCAGTAGGCCTACACCAACCCATTCCAGTGAGCTGTCAGATATTGGACAGTTGGAGGGTGAGACACTTGATCAGGGCAGTGTGGTTACAGCAGCTTCAGTGCCTTTTGACTCTGGCCATAGCTAAAGTGTGGGCAAGGTGTCATATAAGAGGGTTGTTAGGGGTGCTGGGAAGAAGCCTGCTATCCATCCTCCACCTGATCTAGGTGTGTCTTCCTGTGCCAGTAGTTATACATTTAAAGCCATCATGAAGGCACATGCATATTCCAATATGTCCTCCTGAGAAATGCTTAGGGTTGCGGATGTGGCATAGGCTGATATGCATCTGCTCCATGGTGTTGACAATTCAATGGATCAGATGAATGACACATTGAAATGGGCATGTCTGCAATGGAACATCTGTAGGGAGGGAGACAGCATCCATGTGGGCATAGGTCAGCCACATCATATGATGTTAGATGTGACCATGCCTGATCACACTCCCATAGTGGCACTACTTCCACTGCTCCATCAGAGGTTGAGGTATCCACACCTAGACATGACAGATTATGGGGTCATGGTCCTGAGCATCCTCATGAGGGGAGCTCATCCAGTAGACATCATTTGTGTTCAGGTAGCAGCAGTGCATCTGACCATAGGTATGGACATGCCAATGCAACTCCTTTCATGATCGGGTAAGACAACGATGAACTGCCACCTCTGCCATGCACGTATCACACCTGTCTGACATACCAAGAAGTAGAGTTAACACTGAGCTTGGCTGTATTCTTGCAGCACTCACACACCAGTTTCACCTAGAGGGTCCATACAGACACACACCCAACAGTTACATGGTTCAGCGTGACTCTTAAAGCTTTTTCACTCTCACTGGCCATTTGTTACTTTATACAAATGACTGCCTGCGTCTCTTTCTTACTTGTACACACTCACTTACCTTTTGTGTCAGCCTAGGCTTCCTGACCCCCACCCCTCCCACCCACGACACCCTGTGCAAGTGATAACTGTGCCATATCCTTTTTTCTATACTTTGGATTCAGGGATACCTGTCTGATGCTCAGGATGCACAGCTGATTTAGTGCTTAGTACATCTGTGTTTGTGATATTGTTTTGCTAATTGCACTTTTGACATATTTTGCTTAGAATGTTAGACAGTTGATAGAATCAAAAGAGTTTTTTGCATCAGCATTTTTAATAATCTTCTGAGGGATGTGAAGTCTGAAACTAAAATGTGTCTCATTACTTTCTAACTTCTCTTTTTAATGATTTTACAGTACAAAAGTATGAGGCCAAGCTGCGGACATTTGGTGACTATCAGTGCTTTTGAGAGGCATAAATGCATGAATCTTTGATGCCTGAGGCCCACTACTTGATAGAGGACAGATGTATTCACATAAGTCTCTACTGTCACATGTTAAAGTCATTGCTGTACAAATCACCCACATTTTACTTACTTACATTATCAAGTAACAACATGCAAGAATATGCCATTCATTTGTATTACTACACAATTCTATTTTAACACTCCAGTTTCAGCACTTAAATCCAGCAGTTGCTACAGCTTTAGTTCAGGGTTGGGTCTGTCTAAAGCTAGGAGTACAGAGCCATTGCATGGGTACTTAAAGGTTGTGAGTGTTGTCTGGCATCAATGTTACTATATGTATGTGCGTAGGATGAAGGTTTTAGCCCCTTAGGTGATGAGTGAGTGTGCTATGCATTGCCTTTTATCCATTGAGAGGGCATATTGAGCATGCCTATGTCTGCCTACACCCACAGCAGCTACTGGTTCCACTCTCTGACTCCTCACCTGCGTGGTGCTGTGTTGACCTTGCCACTGGTGGTGAGATGTGTTACCCCTTCCCTTTGTTGATCCTGCTGAAGATGTTTTCTCAGGATGATGCTGTGAAGCATGGCACAAACGGTAAAGATTTCAGTACATGCACTTGGATTGTACTGCAGGGCTCCCCCAGATGTATCTAGACACTGAAACCACAACTTCAGCAGCGAAAACACATGTATGATATTTCTAATTTGAGCGTATGCCTCATTATAGTATTCTTCAGCAGGTGCATTTCTGATGGGCGCCATCAACCATGGTTCCAGTGCATAATCCACATCCCCCAATAAATGACCCAGTGGGATATCACTCCTAGTGAACATTTGATCCAGTTGGGAGGTGTGCCAGATATGTGAGTCATGGTAACTGCCTGGGTTGCCAGTACACACATTCAAGATGATTCCCTTAGCATTACACATTACTTGGCAGTTAATGGAGTGGAAGCCCTTTCAATTTATGAACATCCTTCCCTGTTCCCTGGTTGCTGCCTTGATTTCTGTGTGTAAAATCTAAGGCACCCTGTACTTCAGGGTAGTGTGCTACAGGGTAGAACTCCTGCATATTTGTAGCCCTGTCCTCAAGAGTAAAGGAAAAATATATTTGATCACTGGCATGTTGCAACACAGTATTCAGGAACTGATGGAGGATCCTGGATGCTGATACCTGTGACACCCGCAGCATGTCCCCTGTTGGTCTTTGAAAGGTTCCTGTAGCTAAAATTCTAAGTGCTACACATGCCTGTCTCCACTGGCATTGGTTCCCTTTGGTTTGCCCTGGGTTGAGGACCACAGAGATAGCAGAGTTCCTGTAGTGTGTCTTTAGCTACCTTGTAGTGCTCTATAAGTTCCACCTCATGCAGATTGAGATGTTAACCAAGGTATGAAGACTCTTCTCCTTTCTGGTTGTAGTCTATTAGCAACAGCACAGACTTCAGCCTGTTGCACATACACATGAATTAAAGCAACAGCCGACCCTAACATTCTTTCTGTGTAGCCTCCATTCCATGGCTATATTCCAACAGGTTTTGGAATTCACAGGGAAAACTAACACTGAGTCTACACGGTTGCTTTATAGCTTGTTGAATAGCTTCTCCATCTCGTATTGTTTGATTAGTATACAATTCTGCTGCTTCTGCTGTAGTTAGCATGCCACAGTGTTTACCATGGTTGTGTGGCTCTGCACACCATGTAGAGCTGCTTACTGAATATAAAACAGTGTGCTACCATGTGCAAATTGCAGCGAGATGCACACACGGTGTTAGCAGACAGCGTAGGGTTTATTGAATCTGCCTGATTATCTAGACTTTTTTTAATATTGCTACAGAAAAAAACAATAATTTGACACATTAAACATTTAGATAGAAAAAAATTCTAAGGAATAAACCTCTCTGTAATTTATTTCATTAAAAATAAATAACTAAATATATGCTCTGGTATTTAAAAATTATTTGTGCACAGCAAACAGTTATATCATGCTGAGTTTGTAACATATTGCTCAGTTTGTGCTCAAGCGACAGAGGTTAATGTGTGGAGAGGGTCTGTCTGTCTATTCTAAACCAGGTTCTGAGCAGCAACACACTTAGGAATTATACACACTGCTGATGAGTGCCAGTGTGTAAATATCCTAAGCAAGGATGTAACCCATTAGGTTTAGTGGGCTGCAATAGTGCTGTTACAACTTCAACAGAAAGAGGGAAATGACACTCCAGGCAATGCATGGTGGGAAACCACACTGCTTGCAACATGAAGTCCCAAATACGTATAAGCGAGTCTATATTACAAGATCAAAACTTTAGTTAATCGAATAACTAAAGATCGATCTTGTAATATCGGAAGTCAAAAACCTCGAATGGCCGATTTAACGCAGTGAAACATTTCCCTTGGCCGCATTAAAAAAAAACTTTTAATCTCAAATCAAATATACCAACTCCGAGATCACTCCACATTGGAGAAAAGGGCATAATCTACATAATGGCCAAGGAAAATGTTTCCCTGCATTAAATCGGCCATTCATGGTTTTTGGCTTTCGATATTACAAGAGCGATCTTTAGTTATTCGATTAACTAAAGTTTTGATCTTCTAATATAGACTCCGTATAAGCAGAGCTTTAGTAAAAGAAAAAGAAGGTGGTGGTGGTGAGTGTGTGTGTGTGTGTGTGTGGGGGGGGGACAAGAATATTGTACATTTTTTTTTTTTTTGCAAATCCTTCCCATTTTATACTGATGAATATGAACATCAAGCTTTTTTCTTAAATTTATCCAAAGAGTCAGATTCTCTAACCCATAATGGAAGATCATTTCACAACATTGGAACACACTGAGTACGATCTCTCTCTCTTCTTACAGTTCTAGTTTCATTTAATTTAAAAATAAGATTCCCTATATCTTATTCCAGATATTGTTATTTCAAATCTAAAGCTAAATCAGCCCTTAATTCCTCACCAGCTATAGGTCTGAAAGCCAAATACAACTTATCTCTCACTAAGTATACTATTAAGATTCAGTTCAGTCTGTCTTTGTATAGTAAGTTCTTAACATACTTTATTATTTTAGTGAAACATCTTTGAACTAAATTAATCGATATGAGGCAAATACCTTTACCATTATTTTATTTATCCTTTGTTGACTAGGTTAGCCACACTAGGCTTGTAGCTTCTTTTCACGGGAGACCCAAGGTTTTATTTACACTACTAGGAGAAATTTACCCAAGGCATTGTAGAACTTCCCTAATCTTTCTGATAAGTGCTGTGCAGCACCCCCTTTATGCTGTACTACAGTGTCATCAATCAATCTACTTGGTGTGGGAATAGAACTCACAACTTTCTCCACCAAAGGCAAATGTGCCACCTGTTACTCCACTAAAATTGCACTATCTCACTGTGCTAACAGGATTAACCAAACTATATGAAAAGATAAAAAAATGACTTCCATAAGTCATTTATAGCACTCACTTAAAGTGCTATTACCTAAACCTAAAATGGAATTAAATACAATCCATAGAAAGATCACAAATAACTCCTGCAAGAACTACCCTCGAATACGGACTAAAGCAACAATTATCGCCTATTAATCTTACTACTCTAAACATTAATAGAAAATAAAGCCTATAATCTAAAAATGTTAACAAGTAAACAAATGTACACATTTAATAAAAAAAAATTATCATTCCTCCTCATATTAAATACATGAGCAATCAAAATAAACACACACACACACACACACACACACACACACACACACACACACACACACACACACACACACACACACATGTGCACACTGTGATGGTGTATCTGTATTTGTTAGAGACCACATTACCTTAAGGTAGATTCTTTGAGATCCAGAAACAGAACTTATTGAGATCCAAATTGCCCTAAATATGGTCATTTATTAGATCATGGCTTGCTAGAGGACCCCCTCTATGTCTCCTGAAAACCATGTTAGATTCCTAAATATACTGAATGAACCTCCTATAAATAGAAACTCCTCATACTGGGAGACTTTAATTACCCAATAATTAACTGGGAATCATATACTTCAAATATAGGATATTCCCAAAACTTCTTAAACGTCATAAACAGGAATGCTGTGAACCAAATTGCCAAAGAACTCACTAAAAGACAAAATTGTTTTGACCCGATCCTTACAAATATAATATCCATATGTATTATTACCATAGTTTTCCCTTCACTGGTTAAGTCTGATCACAAACTGGTAACCTTCTCTGGCAAAATATTTAAACTTTTAGATGCAAATATCACTGAATTCAAGGACTTTTAAAATTCTATGTCAAAGTCTCCAAATATGCATATAGCTGTATTACCTATGGTGTTTATGTGGTAAGTGCTTATGAAGACAAATTCCTTGCTCTAACTGATCAAAGTAAAATGAGAAATTTAAGAGCAAGCCAGCATGGTAGCCCACATGCATTTGGTAAAAGAAAAAAAACTACATTTATAAAATATACAGCAAACCTAAAAACCCCCAGGTAAGGATAACATTAAAAAGTTATCAAAGGAATTGAAAAAGGCCATCAGAAAAACAAAGGCAATCCGTGAACAACACAGAATAACATCATAAGCTAAAGAAAATTACAAATCCTTCTTCAGTATCATCAGGAAGATAAGGAATAACACTCAAAATTGCTCAGAGCTCACTCAAAATGGAAACAGCCACTGTGTGTGTGTGTGTGTGTGTGTGTGTGTGTGTGTGTGTGTGTGTGTGTGTGTGTGTGTGTGTGTGTGTGTGTGTGTGTGTGTGTGTGTGTGTGTCTATTTTGATTGCTCATGAATTTAATGTCTAAGAACAAGAGGGAACCGACTAAAGAGAGGAACACCAACATCCACAGCTTAAACAAGCAAATTAGATATCTTGTAAAGTCCTCTGAAGCCAGTTATAAAAGTTATAAAACTAAACTAGCATCCCTAGCTAAGGATAATCACAAGGCATTCTTTAGCAACATCAGAAATCTAAAAGGGAAGGCCCAGCTGTGTGCTGACCTAGTAGTGGATGGTACCACTCATATTGACCCTGAGGACATCAACCTACTAGCAGGCAGATTTGGTTCAAACTTCACACTCCCTATCCCCACCAAACATGCCCTAAGGCATACATGTCACCAGTTCTCTACCTAATATTTCCAAAGAGCAGGTCATAACCACACTCTCCATGGCCAAAAACACAGCCTCTATGGGACCAGATAACATTCCAGACTGCCTACTCAATGGTCTAAAACAAGACCTAGCAGAACCACTTGACACTCTCTTCAAGCACAGTCTAAGTACTGGCTTTGTCCCAGCAGAGTGGAAAACAGCAACAGTAATTCCCTTGTACAAAGAAGGTCCATTAACTGACTCTGGTAACTATAGACCCATAAGTCTAACAAGCCTTATCTGCAAAGCCATGGAAAGAATCATCGTGGACCTTATCAACAAAGACATAGGTGACCTTCAAACTCTTTACCTGACCTGATTTGACTTTGTTAATGATAGATCATGTTATTAAACCTGGAGGACTTCTTCGAGAATGTCACCAAAGCTTTGGATGAAGCCAAAAGAGTCCATACAGCCTATCTTGACTTAGCCAAAGCTTTTGACACAATCCCCTGCTCAGGCATCATCAAGAGACTCACCCAGCTGAGAATTAACCCATATGTCACTAGATGGTTAGCCAACTGGCTCTCCGACAGAATGCATACAGTCAAAGTTGGAGATTCTATCTCTACCAGCAGACCAGTTACCAGTGGTGTGCCACAAGGGTCTGTGTTAGGCCCCCTACTGTTTTTAATCAATTTCTCAGAAGTCCAAAGGAAAATAGATCTGTGGCTTACCAAGTTCACCAATGACTGCAAACTGGGTGCAATCACTGAGTTCCCCAACAACACTGACATACTACAAAAAGGGCTAACACAGACAAATGATTGGTACCAAAGTCATGGACTTAAACAAAATGGAAAAGAATGCATTATCATCCCTTTCAGTAAAGGGGAAGTAACTGCAAATTACAATATTAACAGTACTCCTCCTTAGCTCAAACCCTGTGTTGAGAGGTGGGAACACAAGTTGATTGCAACCTTAACGTTGATCACCATGTATCCACAGTGGTAAGGAAGGCCTTCTATGTTGCACATCTAATAAGTAAGGGCATCACATTCAGAGCTAGGCATGTTATAACTCCCCTGTACTCATCCCTCATCAGACCACTAATATACAATGTTCCCTTCTTTATGTACCTCACCAGACACCTGCAGCAGCTGGACAGACCTCAGAGGTTTCTCACAAAACAAAATTCAGGGTCTTCAACACATGACCTACATGGACAGACTGAAGGCCTTGACACTGTACTCTGTATCTTAAAGGTTGCCAAGAGGCAACTTGTGCCTGGCCTACAGAGCAGTCTCGGAACCTACCATAATGGAAATGCTGCATATCTGCAAGTCAAATGGGACAGGATTCACTCACTCTAAGAATCTTAACTTCGTCTTTGACATTAACAGAACATACTGGAGAGACAGATATGTCTCCCAGAGATTGCCTCTGGAACAAACTCCCAATTCACATAAAACAGAGCTCTTCAATGACCCTATTTAAGCATAACTTAGACAACTGGATTGGAGACCATAAATTTACTCTTGGAGTGTCACCTATGTCCCTTTTAGATAAGGGCAGTTGGTGCTGATCCTAGACCCTCAAAGCAAATATAGACAATACAACTTGGTCAATAGAGAACAAGGGTATAGCATGGCTTGGCTTATAAAGACCCTAGGGCCAATAGCCTAGTAACCTCCTATGAACATATTGCCAATGTATTAGTAATCCAGTTCAGTACAAACGTCACCCCAAAGATAGCTATACAAACCCTGCTTATCCCTGAAGATTTCTATCCCCTGATTATCATCAAAGAACATTTACAAAAAGCACTTTCTAAAGCAAAAAAGTACTTCCTGTATAGGATTTGGTACTATACCTGGTTGCCTAATAAACAGCACCAAACAAGCACTGGCAGATACACCCCTCAACCTATGTAACCTGAGCTTTACAACTGGCTTTGTTCCCCAGGTATAGCCACAGCCATGGTGAAATCACTTCACATGGGTGGCCCCACCACTGAACCCAGAAATTACAGATCCATCAGTCTAACAAGTCCTGTATGTAATAGATAGGATAGGTTCATATGGTCATAAATAATTGCTAGGCTAGCTATTCTTTCAGGCCAGTTTAAGCCTAGGCAACTTCCCTTTTCGTGGTTAAAATAACCAATCCTGTATATATATATATATATATATATATATATATATATATATATATATATATATATATATACTCCCCAATGAGAATAACTGGGATCATACTATAGATAAGTTTATAGGTGTTCACTAGGCTAACAACCACAAGGGCCTTTTTAAGCCTAGCCATGCATTCCAAATCTCTGACAGGTTCTGATACCTTTGATAAATGTAAGAAAGGGCTTGGGAGATGAAATATTTACAAGCAGGGACCTGGAAGATGAACCATTTACAGGTTGCCTGTGTCCATTAGAGACATAGATGCCAAACCAGGGATGAATTTCCTGTTCCCCACCCAATTGTTCAAGTTGCATTTGAATTGGGTTAGGACAAAACTCCATTTCACATAGATGGGGAGCCTGTTACAGATATGGATAGTCTCTCGGATACATACCTGTCTCTCCAGCAGGTCCTAGGTATATCACAGGCAAGGTTTAAGTCTTTAGAATGGGTAAGTCTGCTGCTGTTTGTCTTAGGGATATGCAGGGGGTCCATCAGAGTGGACTCTGACAATGTCCTGTATGTCAGGCATAGATCTCCCCTTAAAAAGGTGTGTAAGAGACAGAATGCAAAGATAGGGCCTTGAGACAGTCTGCATAGGACATTGTACTTATACCCTGTATTCTTTTAGTGAGGAACCTCTGTGGATGTTCTGATTGTTGGATATGCCTGGCTAGGCACATACTAAAGGGGGCACTGTGATAGGTCTGATGAATGCTGAAGGCAGTGGAACAATGACTACCTTGGACTTTGCTGAGCAGTTTATAAACAAAGGCATGACATCTAAGAAAGATTTCCTCACTACTGTAGACACATGATGGTCAAAGGTTAAATTACTGTCTATGTGTGTCCCTAAGTCCCTGACTACTGGATCACCTCTAAAGAGTGTGTTAATACGATGGTTACCAGGGGTGGATGACTTCCTAAAGGATACTATTATGCATTTATTGGCATTTAGTTTTAGTTCTTGGCTCTGAC
This sequence comes from Protopterus annectens, assembly GCF_019279795.1. Taxonomy (NCBI): domain Eukaryota; kingdom Metazoa; phylum Chordata; order Ceratodontiformes; family Protopteridae; genus Protopterus; species Protopterus annectens. Next base: position 1,462,067,170 of record NC_056743.1, read on the forward strand.
ATCAGTTGTTTGTCTGTGTCAGCCCTACCTGGAGAACATTTGTGTCAGTGTGGCATTCAATTACAGCTCCTAATTTGCAATCATCTGCAAATTTAGTCAGCCAGAGACCACTGATATTGGTCTTGACTTCAGAGAAGTAAATGCCAAAAAGGAGTGGTACAAGGACCAATCCCTGAGAAACTCCACTTGTGACTAGCCTCTTTATAGAGGTGGGCTCCCCAATTCTAACTTCCTGGGTTCTGTCTGTGAGTCATTTGACTATCCACTGGGTGACATAGGAGTTTGTACCTAAACGGTTGAGTTTGTCAACAATGTCCAAGTGGATTATTGTGTCAAATGCCTTGGCCAGGTCAAGGTAGGACGTGTGAACCATTTTACCCTCATCGATTGCTTTGGTGACCTTCTCAAAAAAATCCACCAGGTTGAGTAGGCATGACCTGCCCTTGACGAAACCAAACTGGGTTGGGTCCAGTGTCTGGGGGCTTACTATATCTCTGTTGATCATTTATATGCTATTTCTTTCCATGGCTTTACATATAAGACTAGTGAGACTTATGGGTCTGTAGATGGCCAACCATACAGAGAGATGATGGTTGCTGTTCTAAATTCATGAGGCACGAAACCTGTTTTGGAGGCTACAGTTAAATAGCAATTCCAGCGAGCCTGATAGGTCATGTTTCATGCTATCTAGAAGGCATCCAGGGATATTGTCTGTGCCCATTGATGCAGTGTTCTTGGCCTTAGAGAGATCATTAAGGACCTGTTCCTTAGTAATAGCAGGGGGACTTATATTTGGTGGTATTACTTGTGGGAAGGTTGAGGGGAGAAAGGGGTAAAGTTGGACCTGAATTTATCTGCCAGTAGGTTTGCTATATCTTCTGGCTCAGTATAGGTGGCTCCATTTACTATGAGCTCTGCACACAGTTGTGTGTTGCCTTTGTGGTTGTGGACACGGCTAAAGAGTGCCTTGTGGTTGTCCTTAGCCTAGGAGGCCAAATTTACCTCAAATTTGGCTTTACTAGACTTTATTTGTCCTCCGAGTTGTTTATTTAGTTTGATGGGAGTGCGTTATCCTGCTGGGTGCTGCAGCCCCTATTTTTTCCATTATTTTCTTCCTTTTCTTATGCAGCCTATTGATTTTGATTCCACCAGGGTGGATTTTTTTTAGTTAGTTCTGTACTTCTTCCTGGTGGATACAGCTGTCTCTATGCAGCTATTAATATACTTGTACAGGGTTTCTGTGAACAGTTCTAAATAGGCAGCAATGTTCTCAGGGTTTATGGGGGCTTGAAATGTTGCCAGGTTATCACTTAATAGCAGGAAGTTAGCCTTAGAGTGCTTCCTGAATATTCCAGGTTTAGCTAGAGGTCGAAGTTTTATTTTATTTCAAAGGAGACCATTTTGTGATCTGACCTTACCAGGGAAGACATTACAGTAGGGGTTGTGCAGCACTGTCCCATATTAGTGAGGACCAGATCCAGTATGATTACACCACTGGTTGGTGTATTGTAGGGGTGGCCCGTGCTATTGGACTGCAGGACTGCAGCCCCCCAGCCATAAATGAAAGACACCAAAAGAAAGAAAAAAGAAACTAAAGTAAAAGACAAAAATTGTGGACCTTTGCGCATGTGCATTCGCTGCATTTCCGACATCCAGACTGCTGCTGAATCAGTCCAGAGCATGCGCAGAGCTCCGGACTGATTCAGCAACAGTCCAGATTAGAAACACAGCAGTCAAAAGCATCCCAGAAGTCTATGCAGTTAGTTACAACTGCATAGACTGGAAAGGGATCTGACTGCAATGTCCACAGGCTGAAGACGTCACCACAGGATCAGTGACATCTCATGGGCGCTATACAGCAATGGAAGGAGTAGCGACGAGTGGATATGGAGCTATTACCCATGCATGTAAGTAAGTGTATTACAAGCAACGACCTGTGTGTGTGTGTGTGTGTGTGTGTGTGTGTGTGTGTGTGTGTGTGTGTGTGTGTGTGTGTGTGTGCGTGCATGCGTGCGTGTGTGTGTGTGTGTGTGTGTGTGTGTGTGTGTGTGTGTGTGTGCATGCGTGCGTGCGTGTGTGTGTGTGTGTGTGTGTGTGTGTGTGTGTGTGTGTGTGTGTGTGTGTGTGTGTGTGTGTGTGTGTGTGTGTGTGTGGGTGTGTGTGTGTAAGAGACATGGAGAGATTTGACACACCAAAACCCCTGTAACACTTGGAAGAATTAGAATATTGCATCTCAAACCTCCATTTAAGCATAAAGCTAGGGCACCAAAGTCCTGCAGATGACAGATTTCTTCTTAATTGTTTTTTGTTATGCTCCCTAAAATTATTTGTACCTACTATTAATCAAGTAAACCTGATGCAGATTGCCCTCACTTCAGAAAGCATTTTGTCTGGTATTGCCCTGTTAAATTCTCCTCAGTGATCATCCTTGCATGAGTTTGGTTGCAATCAGTCCTTATTCTTTGTCATTGGTGTAACCAGGCATATATTATCCACACTATGGTCTATAAAATCATTTTTAAAGGGGTAACATTTTACTCAGTATTAGAGCACTAAATATTCCACTCTTAACCACCTAAAATAAACTTTAAAAAGCACAAGTGAACCAGTAAACTATAAATATAAAGGAGATAAGAAAAATTATAACTGTCCACAATGACGCATGCTTGTTGTAGTCGCAGTTTTCTAAACTACTTGTGTAACCATTTTAATGTATATTTGGCATTTCTAATTCCATATTTAAGATATATACTATAAAAGGTGGTTATGATATGGAGAAGTAGTACTATAGTGGAAAAATGGTTCTCCGATCTGAAACTCATACTCAATCCATCAAAAACCAAACTACTTCTATTCTTCCCCACCATACCCACACCACTAGATAAAGAACTTCCTATTCCAAATAATATCTCCTTTCATGTTGAATCCATCAATGGTACTATCATTGAACCTGTCTCTAGCACCAAACTATTAGGTGTCACCATCGACCACAAACTCAAATTTGACTTTCACATCAGCCATACCATTAAAACTGTTAACAAGAAACTAGGGTCCCTGTATAGAATAAAAAACTACCTTACCCCGAACACCAAACTCACTATCGCTCGAACACATCTCCTCTCCACCCTCTTGTACGCCTCCCCAGTACTCTCCTTTCTTAAAAAGCGTGAACTTAATATGCTTACTGTTGGCTATAACCACATCGCCAGATTTATTACAGGAAATCCATATCGAACTCACCACTGCCTTAACCTTAAGAAAATTGGCTGGTTAGAATTGCCCAACCTTCTCAAACTAAACCAACTCTCTGAAGCTTTTAAAATAATAAACTACCCAGATAGAACTCCATCACTGAGCAGTATACTGATACCCTATACCAACCTTAACTGCCTTCGATCGTCAAACAGTGTTCAAATACTCACCATTAAAGCAAAGAATATGGGTGGTGATGCTCTCTATGCTAATTCCATTGGAAAGCCTTGGAATTCACTTCCAAACCATATAAGAAATATGACTTCACTTAACCAATTTAAAAATAATCTCAAAGAATATCTTAACTCACACTGGCTGTGTCCCTGTACTGAACCAGACTAACCTAGGACTCGCTCCTCCCAATCCGCCACCCCTTCTTTGACTTTAATTCCTTTAATACTGGTCCCTCTATGTTATCACCTCAACCTTATAATTGAATATTTAATGTTTTTATGTATAGCCTGCTGCAATTGTTTTTTTTCTCATCCTATGTTAATCCTTCCTCATTGCGTGTTATTTGTATAGATGTCATGTCATTATGTTGGAGCTTTTCTCCCCGGGCCTCTACTGAAAAAGGACATGTATCCAGCTAGACTAGCCCGGTCAACAAATGTAAAATAAAAAAAATAAATAAATAAATAAATAAAAATAAATAAATGTTTGGTATATAAATCAAACTTCTAGTTATTCCAAGGATGGGAGTTAAGTGTGTGTGTGGGGGGCAACAGTCTGCAAGCTGGTAAACAATTAAAGAAATGGCTACACCCCATGTCTTATACAGAATTTTTGTCTACTTAAGCTGTCAACAGCTATCTATGGTCATTCCAGTGGCATGTGCTAGACATAAATAAAGTTGTGCAGTATGTAAAGTGTTTAACTATGAACAAGTTCTGTTGCTGCATGTGTGCTTGCCATGTTCCTACACTTTGTAATTATGGTGATATGTACTTTTGGCTGTTAACTAGATTGTTACACTGTATGCAGTATTTGGACAATTGTAACCTGATGGTTTATTTTATCTCTGTTTTGGCTGCCCCTGTGAGTCAAACGTGACCTATGGTCCAAGGCCAAGTCTTGTTGACCTAGTCAGACACATTTGTAATATGGAGTAGGGAACAATAAAACTTATACATCACCAGTGTTATTATTTTCACCTATAAACATCATTTTATTAATGCAGAAAAAAATGTTGGGTTCTGGACTTTTACCGGCAGGTTCATCATATTATTTATTTATTTATTTTTAGTTTAAATCTGCATGTGATACTATGACAAATAACCATTCCTGGCAATGTAATATATTTACCTATTCAGAATGCCTTTTAAACATTTATGGGTTATAGTTTTAAGACTTGAGTATGGGGACTTGCCAGATCTTAATCTCTTTCCCACCCTGAATTGGAGGCCAGCGACATAAGCATTAATGTGATTGGTTCTTAATGGAAAGGGGCACCTTCGCATGTACTGGGTAACCCAGACTCCCAATAAGTAAGTGCAATTCCGGTACTGCCCAGCCTATAGCAAAAAAATAAATACACGGGTGTGTGTGTGTAAAATGTAGCATATTGCTACCTTTTCACTACTCTTCTATAACACTGGAGAAGGAACACCGCAGGCATCTCATCTGTTCCTTGACGTCTGTGGTTTTCTGCAGTCCAAAAGTTCCAAATTACATCACAACAACCACCTGGCAACACATCCCCATTACAGTATGAATATTCTTAATGAGATACTTCATCTGTGCTCCACATGTAAATGAAACTGAATTACCTTCTGGTCCTGCGACTTTTTGCTTCCTTCAGTGAGGATGCAGGATGTTGAAATGTAGTACGTTCATGTGTCAAATATTATTTCCAGTTATATAGGGTAATTCTTCAGTGGGGACATATTTTAAAATTCTTCTAGAATTATCTTATAGCTATTAAACCAAAAGTGGTTAATTATCTGTGCTAACCCAAGTGTGTGTGTGTGTGTGTGTGTGTGTGTGTGTGTGTGTGTGTGTGTGTTTGTGTGTGTAAAATTCCCCAGTTGCTCTATACTGGTGGCTTTACAGTGTCTGTGTCTGTCTGTCTGTGTGTGTCTTTGTGTAAAATGCCCCAGTTTCTGTATACTGGTGGCTAGAGAGAACACATAGTGGTGGGTAGAGAATACCTCAGGCATGGTAACACAAAACCTTTTATTCTAGCAATTTTCTAAGTTTATAACATGGCTATTTGAAATTTGTCCCTATTTTTGGGACTATATTCCCCGATTATTGGCTTCATCCAGGTTTTTTGTGCTAAGGTTGAGATCTATGGTGAGAACTGAATTCTCTGAATATGTTTGGGGGCTGTATTCCCCTTTTCTGGCTTTGTCTACGTGTGTTTTGCTAAGAGGTTGAGTGCTATGGTGAGAACTGAATTCACTGAATATATTTGGGAGCTGTATTCCCCCATTATTGGCTTTGTTCAGGTGTTTTGTGCTAAGAGGTTGACAGCTATGGTGAGAACTGAATTCACTAAATGGTAGCCATTTACATTTCAGTCTTCCTCTCTTTCACAAAACAGATGACTTGGCATAGTGGTATGTTGCTCTGACTGTTTTGTCCTGGGTTCAGTCTTTGGCAGTAAAATGTATGGTGGCAACACAGCATTTTATTCTAACAACTTTCCAACATTATACAAACAATGTTTAAAATGTGTCCCTGGTTTTTGGGCTTTTGCCCCCCCCCCAATAAATTTTGGCTTTTTGCAGATTTCTTGTGCTGCAAAGTTCTGAGATACAGCTGAATGTCAAGTAGATTTTACAAGAAGCTGAGAGCTGCAGGGGAACAGAAGTTTAATGCTGCTTACACTGCTGCTGCTTGCATTGTTAATAGCACAACCGGTAGTATCCTTGCTTTTGATGCAGAAGGCTGTGGATTCTACTCCCACAGTAAGCAGATGCATTGCTGATATTGTATTGTGTTGTAAAGGGGGTGGATGCTACAGTCCTTTTTGGCGAAGATACCTAGTAACTATGAACCTGTTATCAGTTTGCCATCCATTCTCTATTGCAATATTACTAGCTTATCATTTTTTTAATGCAACATAGGCAATTTGTTCCTCAAGGGCAGCAGGCACTTTATTTGCAGATGAAACAATGAAATATAAAGATTGCTAGCAGCAACCTCTTCATTAGTTACAGATTTCTTTAATGTGGAATTATTTAGGTGACTTTTACTTCTTCAGAGATTGTGCATATTTACTGATACTGGTGGACTGTAGACATTTGAGTCGACTTTTATGATGGAAATGTTCTGAATTGGGCAATTTTGTCATTATTGATGCATGCATTTTTGTTTCATTGTTTAATGGAAAAAATGTTCTGAATTGGGCAGTTCTGTCATTATTAGTGCATGCATTTTGTTTCATTGTTTACTGGAAAAATGTTTAAAACAATAAATTTAAAACGCCCTCTAACAACTGTACTGTACTGTACAAGGAATATAATTTAATACAATCAGGAAGGTGTATCGAAGAGCACATGTATGTTTCGTGTGCAAGGGGCCTATGATTTGAAAACAGTCTAAAGTTAATCTTTATCTGCCACTGGCAAAATATATTTTCTTTGAATGTGGGTTTCAATGCTGTTTCAATGAATGTGAGTTTCAAGGGCAGAGAAGTTTTAATGCTAAGTCTGTTTTCATTGTGAGAGTGCATTGCTTTGTTTAGCAGATGTCTTAGTGTTTGTGCTGTAAAATGCAAAATAAAACTTTCAAATGAAGTCCAAATCATTGTAGAAATAAAGCGGTATGCACATTAGTGTTTATGGTAAATGGGGTGAAATAGCCAAGTAATGATTCATTGGAATGGCTGCAAGGGGGAGGTTCCATTCGACCATGATTTTGTGAGGGGGAAGGGCGGAAAACGCAAAGACAGCCCCAGCTGAACTATACCTCTCAACTGTCCAAATTTTCATAGAATGAATAGATTTTTGCTTCTTATTTTTGGTTTGTTCCTCATAAAATCTGTGGTTTTCTGGCAAATCACTTAGGAATTAAGTCACTAAATAATGACAGACACTGAGTTTCAGACTTCATAACCTTCAGAAAAATGCATGCTAAAGCAAGACCTGTTATATTCTATCAACTGCCTCAGTTTATACAAGAGCAATTTTTAGTACTGTTTATATGTTCCGCCAATATATTTGGCCTTGTCCAGATTTTCTGCATTAACAGGTTGAGAGGTACGTGCAAATAAATTGCTTTATAGAATTAGGCATATCCAAACCTCTCAACTGTCCCTGATTTTGGCTCAAAATGTTGCTCTTCTCCTAATAATCCCTCCCCAAAATGGCAATTTTGGAAGAAAATGTGGAGGGTTTACAATTAATAAATAACTGTAATAATCAGAGTTATAGATTACTTTTATTTCAGAAATGCATGTAGATTATTTAATTTTGTCAGCTGCTCAAGTTAGCAGTACTAATATTAAAAAAGTGTCCCTTCTTTGACAGGTTCCTAGCTGTATTGTGTGGCTATTTTATATTTTTGCATCACATTTTTGGTCCATTTTCATAGAATTGTGGGGTTTTTTGGCAAATTAGTGGCAAATCATGAAAGACTGAAGTTAGAAAATAATGACAGACATTTGAGTTTCAGATTTCATACCCTTCAGAAAATTCATACTAATGCAAGACCTATTCTATTATCTTTCTAAGTTTATAAGAGCAATATTTAAAAATTGTCCTTATTTTTGGGCCTTTGTCCCACTTCTATGTATGGCTTTTTCCAGATGTCTTGCTCTGAGGTTGAGAGGTATGACAAATGTGTCAGGGCCATCACAGTCAGCCAGAAATATTTCAAACTGTGACATACTTATTGCACCGCACTCCCCCATGTAGTGACTCTGGATGTGTCCAAGCAAGGCAAGGAGCAGTTATGCAGTGTAAATGTGCAGAGTATTCCCCCATCCAAGGTAGACACAAGTACTACAGTGGCTTTTCATCTGTCCTTGATTTTGCAGAATGTTCTGGTTTCTGTCATATTTTTATACTGTTGATTTATGCTTATTATTATTCAGAAAGTGCCTGTTGCTCTGTGTTTAAGTAGCAATGCTTTAATGACCATCAGGTAAGCTTGTCTGAGATTGTAAGATGCAAGTAAGCTTTGATAAGCGTACTGTTAAAGAATTGCCAACATTGAAAGCCTTTCTGTTATTGCCATTCAGAGAATACTTACATAACTAGATAATGTATAAGCCTTGGGTATTGAAATGCATGACAGTAATTGTAATAAAGGACAGGATTACATTATTTTAAGAAGCTCATTACATTTGTTGGAGACTTACAATCATCTTTGCAGGCTTTACCTGTAAACTAAACAGAATACCAATCTATCATGTGTGGTCCATAACCTGTGCAGTAATCCTTTAAGCAATGTATCTTGAACTTGTTTCTTGTTTGCTTTTCATTTTTTACTTTGATCATGTTTTCCCCATGAAACAAGTAGATAGTTGTTCAGGCAGCAGGTCATTTTTGGATAAGAAACATTTTTACAAGTGGGGGTATCACAGAGATTGCTACTTTCAGCATGTTACTTGGTACTTTTATAAAGCTGAATATAAATTATAATTAGAACTGCAGTGCAAGGAGAAGTGGTTTTAGTTGAGTACTGCTTGTTTTCCTTATACTTGATTTTGACTGGCATTCCAGTAATGTATTTAAAAAGTAATTTATTTTTTCATGCCTCACAACCTTTTTGTTTCCATCTAGATATTAAGTTAGCTGTCATGCAGCCAATGCATTGAAATATTTTTTTTCTTCTACACTTCATTTTGTCTTGATTGGACTCTCATAATCATGGTTTGGCACACAGGGCAGCGTATTTAATTAAAGTTACAGTTTTTGTGGTTTTGAGCATAGCTCCTCCCCTTTCTAGTTGGCCACAACCCTTTCCATTGCCCGCACCCATTCAGCTGTCTCCTGCAGCCCCCCTTTGATTTGAAGTCACCAGCTGCCACTGGTGTATTGACAATCTGGTCCAGGGGGGTTGTGTTTAGAAAATCCAGGAATCTTTGCACCTGTACATTTGGTGTCATATATGATTCCCAGTTAATAATGGGGTAATTAAAGTCACCCATAAATGTGGTATTAGGTTGAATGGTGAGTGTTTCCAATAATTTTAAATACACGGTATGGGTTTTCTGGGTCATAGAGGTGGACTTATAGCTTACAAGGAAGTGGCATTGGATTATAGTGATTTGAACATGGAGCAGCTCAACTGCATTGTCCTGTTTGACAAGCCTTGAGGTATATTTTTGATGTAAATTGAGACACTTCCACCTTTAGTCCCTGTCTGTGCAGTAGCTGGTCTAAATGTGTGGAAGGAATTATAACCTTGCACTCTTGGTGTGCTCTCCATGGATGTCTCAGTTACCGCACAGATGTCAGCATTCTCTAGGGTGAAGAGAGCTTCTAGGGAGTGACATTTTTGTTTAGACTCCTGGCATTGAGTAGTAATAGTTTTAGATTTTCTTGGTTTTGATTTGCTATGTCATAAGTACTTTCACTTTGGCATTGCTGAAAAAAGGCACTATGGGGGAAGAATATTTTAGCTAATATTCAAAAGCCTAGAGGGGAGAGGTGCAGAGCATCCCTGGCAAAGCAGAGTGGTCTGTTGACCATCTACATCCATGCTGATAAATATTGTACCACTTTAGAATGACACCAGAGACTAACCCAATTATTAAGTCAGTTATTTTTTGTTCTTATCGTGGCATCATCCTTGGAGATGGTAAAATTCTGCTCAGTGCTAGACTCATACCAGCCTGAGACACATATTTTGAGAGCTTCGTGATGTCTGTGTTCATATAGTCTAGGGAGACAGGGCTCAGGTCATTTACTCCCGCAAGGACTATAAGTGTTACTGGGACTTGTGGTCTAATGTAAACATGAGGTAATCTCTACATTGCCCCAGGATGCCCATATCAGGAGTATGCAGTTTGCAACTCTAGGGGCAGTGCTTATCACTGCAAACTAGTTGTCTTATGTGCAACTCACTATTGGTGAAATTTCAGTTGTGCTTTTACAGGAAAAATGGCACTCAGGGTGTCTGTATCTATACAGGCCAAACATTTGAAGGGAAACTAATGAAGTATTTAGGCAGATTTTCTGAAGTTAAAAACAAATCAATCAGTTCTTACTGAAAACAAAGAATTAGCTTGTCAAGATTGATGAAAAGAGGGGAACCATGTGAATGGCTACTGCCTGGCTGCTACTAGTGCTGGTCTCAGCACTGCTTTACTCTGCTGGGATACAATGCACCTTAGCTTCTTCTCTTACCAGAAGCAAAACATTGGCACCATTCCCAAGATGAGAAGCAGGTCACAGCCTGTTTGGTGATCCACAATCTTGTCTCAAATGATGCAAGGGTCTGTAGGCTTGTTGCCACCTATTCTTGATAGATACATTGGATAGCAACCTGAGCAATCAGGAACGTCAAGCACAGACATTCACTAGCCAATGAGAAACAGTCAGGAAGCAATCCACTCTTCCCTTTCTCTCACTAGGAGCAAAATATAAGCACAGATTCCAAGCTGGCACCTATGAAGCAGTTATTAGGCTTTCCAGTGAACATCAGTCTCCAGGAAATAATGTCCCTGTACTCCTTTTCTCATCAAGAGCAGAACAGAATGATGGGGGTAACTAAGCTTTAGCTGTATAAGTTGAGAGCCACTGATTTAAAAAAAAAAACAAGATAAGACTGGAAGGGGGTGGGCACTTTGTATCCTGGTTTTATTGAATATAGTGGGATGGCCAATAAATTTAAATAGTTGAAAAGGAGTGATTTCACAAAATGATAATGTTGTGCTTACTCATAACAGCCAATGAAAAGGGAGATGGAAGGAGATATGTGGCCAAATTAACATAAGGGGCAGGCAACTAGAAAGATAGCTGAGTTTAAAAACACAACAGCTCCAGGGTGAGAGGGTGGGTAAACAATTTTTGTGTGACTCACAAGATACACAGCTATGGTCTATTTTTCTAGTTTAAATATGCAATTAAAAGCAGAGTACAAGTAAAACACAGTGTAAAGAAAACAAATCACAGTATACAAAATAGAAGAAAGCAATAAAGTAATACAAAGTAGAAGAAAGCAAAAGTAAACTAACCTTTGCTTCACAGCAAGTTGTGGCAGAGTTTGGGTGACCCATGCATCTTTACATTAGTAGTACAGGGGTCAGTCCTGTGGTAAATTTTTCTGTATCCCATCCATGGATCTAAGTTGTGCTTTAAAATGGATAGGGGTGAACTTTGTTTTATGTAGATGGGGAGTCTGCTCTGAACAGCAGAATCATCTGTGAGATATACTTGTTCCTCCAAACTGTCCCTCTGGTTTTGCAGAAGAGGTTTAGATCCCTAGCCCAAGCATTTATGATGCCATATATGTTGCTGATGTGCAGTAAATGCATCAGTAATGGGTTTCAGGATGCCTTATATGCCAGTTAAAGGTCACTTCTTAGCAGTCTGCAAGATAACAAATATAGTGACAGGGCTTTGAGTTGTTCTGATTAACACTGATATCAAAATTCTTATCAGAGTTGAAACCCACCAGTTTGGTATGCATACATACATACATACATACACACATAAATATGCATGTATTGTGAATGACATTTTTTTTCATTTAAAATATGCACATGAATTAGTATCAAAACACTAATCTGCTATTGACATCTCTTTTTCTAAGTGCACACCACCATGTCTACATCTTGAAGACACACACTTGATAATACCTTTGGATCTCTGCCTGAGCTCATGAGTTTGAAAAATAAATCAATCTTCAAAAGTTATGGTGTCAGCATACAGTGTTCTTGAAAATGGTCCCAAGGTAACAGAATCATTTGTCAGCACAGGGAGTAGAGCTAGGGCTGATACTCTTCCTCTACCAATTCTTTAATCCATGTGCAGAAAAAGAAATTTTAACAATGACAATGTATTTCAGTTTAAAAGAATATGATGAAAAAACATGATCCCCGGGATTCATGAAGCTCGGTGCAAGGCCGGCGTAAGGCCTGCGCTGGCCACGTGGCGTATATATGGTGTAGTAGCGCCATATGCATATTAATGAAGGTGCGCTGCCATCACATCCACGTGCATAGGAAACGTGCGCGAGTGCATGGGGCGTTTCTAAGTTGCGCCCGAAGGCGTGTCAATGTCGGCTGTCGATGAGCAACCTAAACTGCTGAATATTATAGTCTGCCTGCAATAGTAATCGCACCTATCAGTGTCCGTGGATAATGAAACGTATGCAAAGCATGCAAGACAGTTCCTGGCCACACAAAATTGAGAATCAAACAGAAATGCACGCAACACAATATGAGTTTCCATCCTTGGAACAAATGATATTTAAAATCGTGTGTTCGTAATGTACTGCACTGTAAGTAGTTATACCCAGTGGAAGTGAAGCGCATCATGTCAGCGCGCCGCCAATACACACTTCCAGCCCCATGGGCAGGGTCACCAGCAGTCCCACATTGGTAGTGATAGTACACAGCTGGGCAGTTGTGGCCATATAACAATCATAAAGAAACCTGACAGTCCATATTGTATACCAAAATCACAAAAACATATGAATATTAAAATGTGCTATACACATGAACAGGAACATAACTGGCACATACACATAGGATGGTACATGCGGAACCGGGACATCCAAATGCAGAACCCATGCATGCATAATGCAATACACAGCATCCCCTGTGTAGCAAATAACCTGCACCCATGTCCGAATGTCCACTAAATCCAGCTACCAGCCTTGCGCAGCTGTACACCTACACATAGCGAGTATTACCCATATGTAGTAGAAAGTATCGCCCTAGGCAGTGTCAGGATTGCAAACTATGTATCCCACATTTGTAAACATCCCATCACAGTTTCGTAAATCCAAATGCCCGCGCGTTCATGTTTTGGCAAAATGTGTGTACATCCCGCGTGGGATAAGTAACCTGTTTAAACATCAGAGTTGTTTACACGCCACGATGTCTAGTAATGTACACATCTGGACAAAAGTTGTATGTGTAGTCACGGTACTGTTCAGTTTCTAGACAGACATGCAAAACATACTACGCAGGATGGAACACCTGTCCACCATGCAGGTCTCCCCACATGAATTATCGACAGAATATATTCTACTCAATCACATACCGACACCACACCTCTCAACCTATTACAGCAACAAAATCTGGACAAAGCCTAAAATGATGGGTGGACAAATAGGGACAGATGTAAATACTGCTCTCACAAACTTCGAAAGTTCACAGAATAATAGTATGTACATTAGCATGAAATGTTGTGAAGGATGTGGGGTAGTCCCCGAGTATTACAGAGGTCCGTGCATATTTACAGTAACAAACCTTCACATTTGTTTACTGTACTACTGCATACATGTAGTTAATTCATGTCCAAAATAATAATCCTCGTATGAATGAATACAGGAAATAGTCAAATGTGAATGGGAACACCACTCACCGTGGATTATGTATTGTAACCACCCCCACCCATATTATGTATTGCCAACATAATAAGCTGCTGACAGGTACCTAAACACATGTGTCTGTAAACACAGGTAAAATGTATAAAATGGACAAACTCTGTCCATGTGCTTTGTCTGACATTTGAACATGGTCAGGGCAGTTCCGTTCACCAGGTGGACAAGCCTAAACCCAGATCACCACATGAACACCCTGACAATCAAAGACTTGTATGTGCCAGGACTATAAGCCTTGGAGTTCTGAATATCCCTGGATTGATTAAATATGCAGCTTGGGTCTAGAGCAGTAGGAAATAGGGAATGTGTAATATGCAGTACCGCGTTTTTCCCAGCAGGAGAATGGATGCCTGTGTTGTAAGTGAAGCGGTGAGGCATATGTTAATGTAGCTATGTACTATGGGTATGCATATAAATGAGTCAGAACACCAATAGTATAGTGGTTACAGCATCCGGCCAACGTGAATGCAGTCCCGGTTCAACTACGACTACAGCACATATAATGTTAAAGTGTAATGAATGTGTCTGTGCTGTACAGACATTTAAATATGTAAAGGTGAACGTGTGTTTTGCATATGTCCGTTAACCGGATTACAGATATTTTACTGGTACTGTCACAAATAATAAAGCCCACATAAGCACAAAGACTTAGTAAACATATGTAACCCACAATAAGGATATGCAAGTGCGCCTGCGCGTGTGTAATCCACTCACAGCATAGCAAATGAATGCTGTTTTCTACACGTTATGTCTATATATGGATATATACATTTGTGTATAGATATATATGCACAGACTTAAACTAAGTAAAATATGAAATAAAGAATGTACAGACATATATATATATATATATATATATATATATATATATATATATATATATATATATATATCTATACAGACATGCAATAAAGGTAAATACACTGCTGCTTTCCAAACCATTGCCCAGAAAGTACCAGTGTGCCAAATCTGCAAGTTCTACTCTTTAAACATGGATATAGGTGTCCTTTGCAGGACCCCAAAAATTGTGAATCTGTACAGGCACCGTCCTGTAATGATTGCTGCAAAGAAGTGTCATCCGCAACTACAATATAGCTGTACATGCAACCGTAGCTTGTGCAAGTGTAATAACACATGGGTTGACAGAATGTATGACATATGTCCCGATACGCAGAGAGTGGATAGTGCTTAGAAATGTCTTCATACTTTATTATCGCTCACATTAAATATGTCTTATGACTACTGTGGAGGGGTGTCAGGTATGGGAATCATGGGTATGCAATAATGAGCCTAGGTGCCTAGGTGTTGGTTGGCACAGATTTATTAGGTCCGCCCCATGGGAGTGATTAATATTCCTATGTGGGTATAGCACACGCCTATATCTTCCAAAAATGAAGAACCCATCTACTGGATATTGTGTAAACCATTGGGGGAAGATGTAGGGACTTATATCAGTGTCTTGTAAGCAATTATCATGGACGTACATGCGTACGACTAAGATGCTAACCATACCTCTCAACCTTTCAGAATTAGACATCTGGACAAAGTTATTTTAAATTAAGTACAAATAGGGAATATTTTAAATATTCCTCTTACAAAGTTAGAATGTTGATAGAATAATGGATCATTCATTAGTATGAATGTTTTGAGGGTTATTAATTATAAACTACTAATGTCTGTCATTATTGTCTAACTCCACAGTCCCTAATGACTTGCCACTAAATTACCAGAAAGGCACAATATTATGAAAAAAGGAACAAAATTATAAGTCTAAATTTGGGACATTTACCCAAAATGTGTACAGTTGAAAGGTATGAAGGTAACCCTGTCCTAAATAAATGTACAGAACTAGTGAGATTAGGTGGACAGGTGTGAAGAAAGACGTGATGACAAATGACAAAACATGTATAAGTCAAAAGCATGTACCTCGATAAATGTGATGAATACTTATGCCCTGTGATAGTCAATGTGGAAGGTTAATAGAAACAAAATAAATGTGTCTCTCAGGGTGTTATGCAGTGTCCCCGATACAGTGTTCAGTCTCCGACACTCGCATGTGAGTTCTGCCACTGACGGAAAGCGCAAATACCGGTGAACACATAAGGTAGATGATAGCAGAATATGTTTTGATTAGCACCTGTTGGCTTTTGTGAGGAACACAACACTCTGGGCGGGTGTGTCCTACAAAAGGAATGTAATGGCATCTGGCCTGTGATTTCTTCATATATTGTGTGTAGTGGTGTAATAAAATGATATATCTTGTATCAGAAACAGATACATGTTCTAGGAAACAGTATTATCGAGTATACTACTACAAGAAAAATCTGAAGGTATGAAAAGCGCTGAAGTAGTCAGTTTAGTATTGACCGCAGGTATGTGTTGACTTGTCAAATGTCACAGATGTATATATAGTTCCTATAGGGCTGTCACCTCTACAAATGATGAAAGTGGGAGCTGCTCTGTAGAAATGTCAGACGTAGCAGGTCAAAACATACCTACAGCCATGCATACTCCACAAATAGACATATTAGCATACAGCAAAGCTTAGGCCAGGATTCACGAAGCCTTGGCCGGCGTGTACGAGTAGAGTAAGAGTAGAGCAAGGCAATATGTCTGCTGAGCTATTCAGCAATATCCTGTAGGGGCGTGTAAGACAGCCCCTAAAACGAACGTTGCATGGACAATGTTAGGATATGCAAATTACCCCATTTGTAGGTGAAAGCTATGCAAATGATGTAAAATTTACGATACATGAAACAGTAAGCTGTCCGTGCAAGAGTAGAGTTATGTGCAGAAATGTACTCGGATGTTAACCGAGTAACGTTCTGCAAGTAGCTAAACGGAGCAATGTCAGCTGCAAATAAAGGATGAATTTAGTTGAAGAAGCATGCCAATGGCCAAATATAAGGCCAGTGGCATGTTTTTCCATTAGAAATTAATAAAACTCTAGTTGTCCTCCCCTGATCTCCGGTGTTTAAGCATAGCGCAGCGGCGCGAATACGCGCTGCGCTTACAAAACAAGAAAAATATGTAAAATATACATACAAATTGTAATGTTAGTTAAAAGTTAGTTCACCATGCAGGTGAATGGCAAGTTGAAGACAACATGGCTACTGAGTAGTGGTTGCTATGTGTGAAAGGGCACTTTCAGAGATGTAACCAAGCATTAGTAGGCAATCCTATGCGATTGAGGCTGAGGATAGTGAATCACAATTTGTCATGCCATATGGGCCAAGCCTCTACAGTGTAAGAGTAGGTTAAGGGGACTATCAGCATAGAAGATAGGTGACATCATGAGTGTGTATGTATAAAACACTGTAATCTTATTGGAGCAGTGTGTCACATGTTTGCTGTCAGTTACTTGTCAGTGGAAGAGGCTTATTATGATTTATCCTAGGTAAAGTCAGGAAACTGAAGGTGTACACCATGGATATCACTGAAGTTTCTTGCAAACCTACTTACAGTGTGTTTGCACCTGTGCGCGCCTGTAAGCCTGAGTAAGCATGTATGCACGCGTGTCTGCCCGTGTGCGCGCGTTGAAGAGCGAGTAAGCTAGTGTAAGATTGTTGAAGCCCGTGTAATGTCATGTAAGCCAGTGTAAGTGTTTGTATGCATGTATAAGCCTGTGTGCGCATGTGGAAGCGGATGTGCACTTTACTGTGCTCCTATGCGCGGCGCTGCTCACTGTGGAAACGGACAGTGAAAAGGAAGGTAAACAAATAGCAGTAAGTTAACCAAGGAGAACTACCACAGCTAGCAGGTGAAAACAATCAGAATGAGCATATTACACAGCCAGTACAGTAGGCCAGCACAGCACAGCACTTACAACTATACAAACAGCATTACACCATGTTTTTCTCAGACACACTGCAACACTGTAGTATACTAAGAGAAGTGAAAACTGAAAAAGCTTAACTGAGACAACATAATGTTAGGGGCTGCCATTGCTATTATACGTCAACATATACAACATGTGGAGGGTTTTACCAATGTGAATGCTGCTCAGCAACACACAGTGAGTAGACAGAGAAGAGTGTGCAGGCACAGGGTAACCTACCAGGGGCTACATGAGCTGGAGATAGTAGAGTGCTATAGAGTGGAAAGAGACCTCCTGCAGAAGATTGTGGAGCTATGCAGGCCATGTCTCACACACAGAACCAACAGAGGGAAACTCATCCCAGTGGAAACCAAGGTATGTGTTGCCCTAAGGATACAAGCAACAGGTACCTTCCAGAGATCAACTGGTGATATGATGTGGATTTCACAAACATCAGCATCCAGGGTACTGCACCATTTCATGAATGCCATGTCAGCACATGTCAGTGATCATGTATATATCCCCAATTCCCTTGAGGTATTGGGCAGCAATAGTTTCTTTTCCACACAATAGTGGAATACCCTGAGTACTGGGTGCAATACACTGCATGCACATATGCATCAAAGCACCAGCCAGTGAGTGTGGTAGGGCCTACATCAACCACAAGGGCTTCCCCTCCATGAAGTGGTGGTTTGTGTGCGATGGCCAGCCCATAATACTGAATGTGTATGCTGGATGCCCTGGAAGCTGCAATGCTTCCTATATGCAGCATCTGATGCAGCTGTACAAAACATTTGGCAATGGGGACAACCCTCATGGTCACCTAGTGGGGGATGCTGGATGTGCAGTTCAACTGTGGCTGATGACACACATCAGAAATGCACACACACACATGAACAGGAATGCCATAATGAGGCACATGCACAAACAGAAAATGCAATCTAGCATGTGTTTGTGTTGCTCAAGTCACAGTTCTGGTACCTGGACACATCTGGTGGAGCATTAAAGCACTTGTCAACTACATGTACCAGAATTGTCTGTGGCCTAGGTCATCTGTGTCACACACACACACACACATGACAGTTTATATACATAGTGTGAGTGACTGTTCATATATGTGTTTTACTGCAGAACAGTTCAAACACAGCAAAGTCTGTCAATAATGGACATTCATCATAGTTGTACAACCACCTTGGTGGATATGCATGCAGACCTCTCATTGCTTATGTGATACAGTGACATCATCCGCAAAGGCAAAGACGCCGATAGGGAATGTATGTGGTGTGAGGCATCTAAAAGCATTACTGTGTCCCCAGGCAGCTGAAAAGAGTTGAACATACACCTAACTACCTTATCACACTACAGCATTACGCATTTACAGAATGTGCTACCGAGATTACTGAACACAGCACTCCCAGAGGCATACTTCTAGGTGGGTGACATCATCTGCAAAGGCAAAGACGCCGGTAGGGAATGTATGTGGTGTGAGGCATCTTAAAGCATTACTGTGTCCCCAGGCAGCTGGAAACACACACACACACACACACAAACACACACACACACACACACACACACACACACACACACACACACACACACACACACACACGCACACACACTTGGCAGGGCTGGGAGTTGAACATACACCTAACTATCTTATCACACTACAGCATTACGCATTTACAGAATGCGCTACCGAGATTACTGAACACAGCACTCCCAGAGGCATACTTCTAGGTGGGTGACATCATCCGCAAAGGCAAAGACTCCGATAAGGAATGTATGTGGTGTGAGGCATCTAAAAGCATTACTGTGTCCCCAGGCAGCTGGAAACACACACACACACACACACACACACACACACACACACTTGGCAGGGCTGGGAGTTGAACATACACCTAACTACCTTATCACACTACAGCATTACGCATTTACAGAACGCGCTACCAAGATTACTGAACACAGCACTCCCAGAGGCATACATCTAGGTGGGTGACATCATCCACAAAGGCAAAGACGCCGATAGGGAATATATGTGGTGTGAGGCATCTAAAACCATTACTGTGTCCCCAGGCAGCTGGAAACACACACACACACACACACGTGGCAGGGCTGGGAGTTGAACATACACCTAACTACCTTATCACACTACAGCATTACGCATTTACAGAACGCGCTACCGAGATTACTGAACACAGCACTCCCAGAGGCATACTTCTAGGTGGGTGACATCATCCGCAAAGGCAAAGACGCCGATAGGGAATGTATAAAGAGTGAGCAGTCTGAAAGCATATTACTGTCCCAAGGTAGATGTAGACAAACACATGGCAGTGGTGTGATTGGGGCAACTAAATATCTATGGAGCACTACAACAACACTACATAGATATGGGACGCGCCACAGACAGTACACCCTTCAAGATAGCAACCAGTGTGTTCAATGTAGGCATCCATCGTGACATTGAAAATGGACATATGTTGCCTGGATGACCACCATCGCTATACAGGATGTCAATGGCCATGCCCACACGTTTAGTATCACACGTCTGTTTGGAATGTACTGTGTGTCCATCTACACAATGGCGTACTGGGCATGCTCACACACTTAGCAGTTGCAAAGAGCCGCCTTGCATGCACACGGATTCTAAACATGGAAGAGCGCAGTTTGGAATGTACTGTGTGTCCATCTACACAACGGCATACTGGGCATGCTCACACACTTAGCAGTTGCAAAGGGCCGTCTTGCATGCACATGGATTCTAAACACGGAAGGGCGCAGTTTGGAATGTACTGTGTGTCCATCTACACAATGGCATACTGGGCATGCTCACACACTTAGCAGTTGCAAAGGGCCGTCTTGCATGCACATGGATTCTAAACACGGAAGGGCACAGTATGGTATTACTGTCCCCACGTACATGAAGGCCACTCACATGTATTGACCAGTCCACACTCAGGAGCTATCACAGATGTCTCAGGTGCAGATCACAGAGGTACACACCACAATCTACAATGTAGCCCTCAGACATCAACATGTCATTGGACCAGCAATACACAGCCATACATTAACACAACACCGTGTGACTCATGACCAGTGGACTGTACATAGGTCTACAGCAACTGTGCAGACTACACATGCACCGACAGGGTTCCATCATGTGTTATGCATTGCAATGATACCACTGTACATAACCAGGTCAGCTCTACACATACCAGGGGCCCTGGGTCTTACACAGCTGTAACAGATGACTGTCGCTGTACACCAACAAACACACATGTTTGGCTATGTCATACATGTAATTGCAGTGGATATGTGCATGGACCACACACACAACACATATGTACATAGCATAGCTTTTGCTGTCCTCCGTGCAGACAAGTGGCTACAGCAATCATACACACGCAAATGGAAGGTGGGTCCATGGCTGTTGAATGCTAACAGTACATGAGGTAGCAATGTTGACCGAGGACACATTCCCTCTGTACTAGTTACCCATGACACCCATCATATCATACAACAGACCATGTGTTATGTATGTCAATGCACATGTCCACCAATTGCAATGCATACAAACATGGCTACATGACAGGCATGTAGGACCAACACACATGTACAATCTGTAGTGTGCATGCAGCTACCATGCATGTGCAGTAGCTGATGTAAGTAACTCATCTGTGCCTAACTACAACATGCAGTTGCAATGCAGCCCCATCATTGACACCTGTATATGGTGACATACTGACAGTATGGTAGGATATACAGCAGGTATGGATGGATGTGTGTACATAAAGTGGTGATCCACCTGTGTAGATGGATGTTTGATGGGGACGGCTCACAGGTGTGTCACACGCCATCCTACCATTACATGTGCAAACAGTACAGTTCTCAGCTGCACTGGCTACCTGTACATGTTCTTTCTCTGTGTCGCATTATGTGGGTGCACAGTACTGTGAGGGTGATGACCACATAGGCAAGGTTCCTCACCTCAACACTATGGGGTGTGCGTTATAGTGTTGTTGACCCCGTGAGTGTAAGCATGTTCCTGTAATGTGACAGGGTATTACTGCTTCACAGTGAGGCCTCATGCTATCAAGCCTCTAACATTATCATTGGCCAGACCTCTGTGTACAACCCCTGCACCATGTCAACATATCTGTGATGTGACCTGGTATGGATGTCATGTCTCTAGCCACTGTAGCCTATTAAACTGCCCACATGCTTCTGGATCAGTATATGTGTGGACATCTGTGGTATGTTAGACTTTCCAACAGTCAGGCTGAGGCTACGTATAGCATGCTGATATTGCCATATGTGCCTGTGAGTACTCCACAGTTACACATGGGAGACTGCAAACAGTGCTACCTGTAGGCACATGCAAGTAGACCTTAAGGAGGGAACCAGGGCATCATTACCAACATGCTGTTACTGTTGTTACCGAGACACATACTGTAAACATATAACAATGCATGCTAAACCTGTACTACATGGTATGTCTGGTGTGTGTCAACAGTACACAACTAATGTAATATACACGTCTCTCACTATTCTCACACAACTAATGTAATATACACTTCTCTCACTATTCTTACACAACTAATGTAATATACACTTCTCACTATTCTGTTCACCCTGTGCATCAAACCATTTGAGCATGTCCCTGCACCGATGGTGTGGATGACAGGGATGCAGCACAGGCTTCATCATATGCACAGGGTGATAATGTTTGCCAGGGGCATAGGCTGCACCAATGGATGGCATCATGTGTGTGGGTAAGGGCCAGTAATATGATTGGACATGTCTGTTCAGTATGCATGTGGGTGTTGTGGTGCCCTACAGATGTCTTTGCTGTGTGCATGTATGTGTGCACACAGTTCTGCCTTTTGTGAGGCCTACACGGGGTATTATTGACAGCCCCAGATTGTACAGACCAGGTTGTACAGCTCACTGTATCCGGCCACGGCCACGTGACCTGTCCCTGCCAGGGGTTGCACGGGCACTACCAGGCGGAGGTACAGATTGGCTACTGTCTGACGACACATGTCCACTGGAACCGTGTCCCCACTGGGAACGTCCAGGGCCATGTCCACGTGGCCTGCTGTGTCCTGGTGTGGACAGCACAGCACCAGCTGCACTGCTACTGCTACTGGCACTATGGGAGCAGGCATGTGAGGTGGCATGCTCACATTGACCTGCACTAGGTGGTGTAGCTGGCCTACGTCCACGTGGCCTACGCCTCACTCCTACCAGATGTTCCAGCACAGACAGCTCACACTCGCGGATTGCCATGCCACGGTCAAGGATTCCAACCATGTCACCCAATTGCCTGTCCAGAACATCAGCAATCTGCTGTTGAGCATTTGCCAATGCCTGGATGTTGTCATTTAGGGTATGGATAGCAGCCCTCTGCAGCCTCTGCCCTTCTCTGTTCTGCTATTCAGCATGTGCCTGTGCCGCCATTACAGTCTGGAACATGCGTCTGGTGATACCAGCTGCTGCGCTCTGTCCTGCAGGTGCAGGTCCTCCTACAAGCAGCACCATCCACATGCCTGTGTGGCACATCTGCAGTCATTACACTGACACCATGGTGTGTAGACACACCTTCTGTAGCCACCACACGTTCCTGTTCCACGCTAACAGACTCTGACTGTCCTTCCTCTATGGCCACTGGTGATGCGGTATGTGTTGGCAGCAGAACTGTGTGCGGGGAAGAGGGGGACATAGCTGGGATGGCAACCATTGGCACAGATTCAGCCCCTGACAACCCTGCCTGTACCTCATGTATATGTTCATCATTGCTAGTATCTGTGGGGACACTAACATCAGATGGACCGCAGGAGGGTAACGCACCTACATCACCTGTGAATGCAAAGAAAGACTCTAAATTACAATAGAGACACACACAGACACACACACACACAGACACACACACACAGACATACACACACACACACACACACACACACACACACAGACACACACACACACACACACACACACACACACACAGACACACACACACACACACACACACACACACACACACACACACACACACACACACACACACACACACACACACACACACACACACACACCATGCATGTGATTTGACAGATGGCATGCAGCATGCCTGTGGTACAGCAGAGGGCATGCAGCTCAGACATTTATAGTGTTAGTAAGCATACCTTCCTGGGGTGCACACTACAGCAAGCAGGTGTCATATCAGTAGCCATGCAGTTCACACAATCATGGTAGTATGCATGCATCCCCGTGATACACCATGTGGACCAGAACAGGATAACAGTACACATGGCTGACGTGACCTTGACATGTAATCTGCTGATGTGTGCATTAACATACATACATGTCTGACACAATGGTGTCCTGACACATGTACAGCATCGTAATGAGCATCACATTGTGGTGTTGTCTGTATGCCCTACAGATAGAATGCATGTTTAGCAAATGTGCATGAGCATGGAAGGGTAGTGTGAGCCGTCTGCATTGCTATACAGTGTGGAATACAGACACTGTGCCATTGCATGGCATCATGAGGCATCTATATTGCTGTAAAATGCATAATATGTACACATTGCATAGCCATAACTGCATGCATACCCATGACATAACTGTGGATTGTGACCCACGATGCTAAAGTGTATACACACCAAACCATGCTGTGTCAAGTGACAGGTCACTGGAAGACCTACAGATGACACCCCTGCACAACAACTACAGGGTCTTAGCTGCCTGGCAACCATGTCCACACATAGCGGACATGTCAATTCACCATTTCCCACATGACATTAATGTACCACACACACGAGGTGCACAGCTAACGGTGATGTCCTACAGTAGCAAGGGAATTGTACAGTATCTGTGGCCTGATGTGGTGTCAATGTCTGTGGAAGCTGTACAGGTGACTACTGTCATGCTATGACACAGTCGTGATGTTCAACAGATCTTATATGGTAGACTTCAGTGACACCTCCACTAGCTGTGCACAGGCTTTTAGGATGTCCAGTGTACCACATCAACTGTATAATCAGTCAACTAAGGCTGTAATTGGACCATGTGTGGACAATGTGCAACAGGGTGTATACACATCACATCTACTGTGTGGCTACATGTCTCTGGCCATCCCCCATGGCCATGTGTGCACATGTGTTGGCCAAATGTGTGTGATGGCCATCTATCTCACATGTCTGTGTTGTCCCATATGACATACACCCATAGATGTCAGATATGTCACCATCCGCAGGGCTATGCAGACAATGGGTTGTATGTTTGGTATGTGGGGTATGGGTCATGGGATAGTGTGACAATATTGCAGCCAGAACACTACGTGTCTGGGACATGTCAGATGGCACATCACAATGTGTGCACCCAATGCAAGGGCATATAACACAATGGTGACACCTGTGGGCTGCCCATATCACAACTAACTGTGTGGTACTGTTTGCGTACCACACATATTGTTCCAATGCATACTACATATGCCTCCATTGTAGAACACCTCCACCGTTGTATGCACAGCTGACCACACATGTAGCAATGACAAATACTGTGGTTTCAAGTCAGTGTATCATTTTGTTTGTATATATTGCACATGGGTGGCCTGTGTGAATGATGGGTGATGCGACCTGTATATCGTGACTGGAACGAACATCAGGTATGCAAGTGTTAACTGGCCACATGGCAAATAGATCTATGCTTTAACATGCCTGATACTGATGACAGTCTCACCTGCAACGGACTCATGTCTGTGCGGCATGCCAGAGGTACCTGTATAGGGGTGACACATCAGTATGAACATTATCCATGACTGTATGACAGCCACAGGGTGCACTGCGCATGTTAACACATTTGCCTGTATAATAGCATATAGTATGCACATGTGTGCATACACAGGGTAGCATACTGTAGTATGCAGCATGTGTGTCCACATACCTTGCATATGTTGTCACTTTACATAATGTACAGTGACACATGCAACTAAATGGGATATAATATAGCAATAACCCACGCCTGGGTGTGGGTAATGCTGGATTTACCCACGGTTGGCGTGGTTTGGTCCCGAGGGACCAAACAAAGACAACCGTGGGTAAATCCAGCATTACCCACACCAGAAGTGGTTATTGTTATATAATGCCATTATTTAAGAAAAGAAATAATTACTTTTCTTAAATAATGGCATTGTATAATGCCTCTTTGCTGCCCTTCCGCACCTGTCTGGTGTTCATGCAGTTCTGATGTACTGCGCATGCCTGCGCAGTACATCAGAGTTGTGCAAAGCAACGGAGAACGCAAGTTCTCCATTGCTTTACTGTCTCGCTATGTTAAATGGGTTTAACATAGCGAGACAGCTTTAAAATAAGCAACAGAGATCTCCATTGCTTATTTTAAAGCTGTCTCGCTATGTTAAACTCATTTAACACAGCGAGACAAGTTTAAAAGCAACGGAGATCGCAAGATCTCCGTTGCTTTTACATTGTGTCGCTAAAGGAGTTTAACATAGCGAGACAGCTTTAAAACGGAGATCTCCGCTTTTTAAAGCTGTCTCGCTATGTTAAACTCTTTTAACATAGCGAGACAGTGTTTTATACTAACGGAAAAAGTCCGGGCGACCGGACTTTTTTCCGTTAGTATATTGAGGGATTTACAACGGGCACTCTGGTTGGGCTGGCCAATCAGCGTGCACATTTTTAGGGTAGGCATTGTATAATAGCTATATGTGCAGTACTGACTTACCAGGCAACTCCAGGCTCATTGGTTGGGAGACACCCACCTCCACGATGGCAGCTAGTGTTTGTGGATGCTGTTCTGAGGGTGTCCCCAGACTGGCCAGTAGCTCCTCGGTGTGTGTGAGTGGGGGCTGGGTTGGTGGCCCACCACCTGTTCCACCTTGTTCCCTGGTGATTGCAGTGGCACACTGTTTTGCATGTCGTATCAAGTCCGTGCAGTGTCTGCGCACCTGCTGGTCGGTGCGGTTATGGCCACCCACATCGTTCACCCTCCTGCGAAGATCCTGCCACAGGTCGTCCCGCTGCTGGGCATGCTGTGGCACATGGCTGGACAACACCTCGTAGTTCTCATGGAGGTACGGGATGAGGACATTATCCTCCTGGCGGCTGTATGCTGGAAGGCGTGTATGAGGCATTACCTGTAAGACATAATGATGGTGACAGGTCACAGTTTCAGAGATGTACAGATACTGCTGCAAATACATTTCTATGACATCTAGTACATCTGCACAGTTATCTTTGCAAATCATCATGACACTGACATGACTGACGTGTTTGTGTCACACACATGTAACACCCGTTATGCATTGGATATCATCACCATATATGTGTGTCACCTCATTACAGTGTTCATACTCCATGTGAATGCTGTCTTGATGTGGGCATGTCTATTTGCCTGCACTGGTGTTCTTACCTATCTGCACATGCCTGGATGTGTCCACGGTAATGCTGTTGACCTTGATGCTGTGTATATGTCACATGTCAACACAGACACAGCCTTAATGGACTTGAGCAGTGACAATGCACACATACGCATGGAAACCTATACATGCATGTGTTTTGCCATATACATCTACACAGCACTGTACAGCTGTTCAACATCCTGCCACGGATCGCCTGTGTTGCACATGTGATAGACATGGGACAATGGCTAGTCGGACGTCATTCGCAGTGATGGCTATCAACCATAGCATGTACGGGCAAGTTTTCCTAGCTGTAACAGACAGCCATTATGCCACCGCGAGGTGCATCAGTGCCACATTACTGATCCAGACAGTTGATACTACATCTACCATGCGGCCATCACACCATGTATGACTGGGATGACATGTGCAGCTTTGATGGACAGGGTTGCATGGTTTGGCGGGAGTATGTCACATGTATGGCACGGGGATCTGTCCAGCATGTGGCGATCCTAGTATTAGGATGGTGGATGTCCATGACGTATGTCTTACAGATCAGGATATGGACATGGTGTAGCAGATGTCTTTATGCAAGGTAGACAGCATGCTGCATAGTGGAGGTGAGGATTGTGAAGGTTGGTATCGCCCATCCACGCATGGCCATTACCCCTTAAAGGTGATATGTGATCCAATATTGGTCACGCCAGTGCTGTATATGCCTGTCCAATGATCTCCGTGCTCATGGATGGCACCCTGTCATGACATGGGTACCTCGTATGACTACCTAAGGGGCCTGGAGACATCACCAAGTCAGGGAGGTGTACTGCATAGCACCATCCCTTACACAGGGTCCATAATGTTGACCACAGCCTAGGTGGTAGTTAATGGGTACAGGGATGTTCACCTAGTGGTGACAATGCTGATATCATCCATCAGAATGTGCACATATGTCACACACCTCACCCACACAGCCCATTCTGTATGTTGTTCACAACACTGACACAGCTATTCCTTATAGGTCATGGCCATTCACATCCTTACATACACAGATGCCTAACATTTGTCTGTGTGGTATGGGCTACAATTAGGGTGGAGTACAACACATTAACCCTGTTCTACTGTAGCTGGCACTGGTGTGATATGCACATGTCACTCTGGCACCTTTTGTAGTTGTGAGTCTGTCAACAGGCCACTGGTTGAACACTCCTGTGACATGCAAAGGTATTTGTATTCAAACATCCATACTGTCTTGTACATCTGTACTGCTAACATCTACAGTGATAATGGTTCATGGACATGCACACCATACTCAGCAGGGTTATAGTCCGGTGCCACCCATGTCATCACCACTTGTGGGTTGATATTATCCAACACCCTATCTGTATTGTATGGTCATGCTAGGCACTTGTTCAGAACTTGTGAGCATGTCATGAGCTACTGATTAATATAGCACCCATTGCACACCATTTCCCACAGGTACACTGGCTGTCCTAATATTTCCAGCTTGCTTATGGTACAACAGCTGTTGTACACACGTAACTCACATATCCTGTGAGACATGGTTGTATATACAGGCATGTCCAACTGTCACGTACCAGTGCTATTGCCTGTTTATATGATGGACATGTCGTACATGTGGCAATAGAGCAATTGTCTCATGTACACATTCAATGCTCTCCTCCCAACATACGACACTACAGCCTGTGGGGGATGCGCTTATGCAGCCCTGCTGGGGGTAATGCTGTCACCAACCCTGACTGCACCTGACAGTCATGTGGGGATGTGTAACATTCGCAACACACCCCACTCATCACATAGTCTCACATGATCTCCACCACAGGCCACACATACGAGGACAACTTGTGCAGTACCTCTCCACACTCTGTGTAGGCACCAGAGGCAGCCCCCATCACGGAACACAACATCACCAACTTATAGCCCACAGACTCATGTGTGCCCATCACATACAGCCAATAGGGTGTTATAACATACACAACACACCAGTCATAGGTGACTCTGTAGGCGGTCACACTGCAGTTCCACACAGCAGGCTACACAAGGTGATAGTCGCTTACATCTTGCTGTCGGGTAACTGGTTCTGCAACATAACCTATGCACCCATGCCACACCTCACCAGGTACGATGTGACTGTCATTCTCCATGTTAGTGTGACTGCACTGAGATGCCACTTCATAGACTACATGTGCAGGGACATGCAATAGCTCACCCGTCTTGTAGCCCTGAAGGTGTGGGCCAAGCCCTGGGGAGCATTATGCATTCATCCAGACCTGATACAGTACAACGACTGACTGTGTCACTTCAACAGTTGCCTATGCTTCTGCTGTCATTCTACAGGCATCTGGTGTCTGTCCGCTTTGACTGACCTGGTCAAACACAATGCTTTGGCACAGATGACCTGCACCTGTCAGCCCTGGGAGTACAGATCACATGTAAGGCTGTTGCTGCTTCTATACTGCCTGTCTTGCACAGTTTCCAATAACGGTCACAGGCAGAATGGGAAATGGCAAGCAAGACATGGGGTCATGTGACACAATGCTTGCATCTTCCTCTGTGACGCACGCAGGCAAGGCACACCTTATAATGCACCACTCCAATATCTCTGCAGTGACTGGGACCTGCCTCTAGGCTCTGCAGAGCACACCTGCAATGACAGGTTATAGGCAGACCATACCTTTCAGGCACATACCTGGACCGGCACACCCACAGCTGAGGTGTTCCCATATCCCACTATGTTGTACACACATCCTGGCTAGTTACTTAGCACAATGCTTCAGAGCTGCTCCACGTGCAACTAACTGTGTCCGGAACCGCTATACACATTGTAACAAGCTACAGATTCAACAACATACACCACGGTTAACAGACCTCATTTGTTGGTGTACTGGACAGTAGGGCTCAGACAGCTACTACTGATGTGTGACTGACAATACCCCACACTTAACTGGGATAGCCACTCATGTACCGACACAACCATGAGTCATAACCTCCACTCGACTGGATCAACCCATACACACCACCTCCAAGACCAACATTAGCCTTGACATGAACACTACCAACGTGTGACTGGTGTTCCACACCTGGGGTTATCCCCTCATTGGTGGATTCCGAACATATGCTAATCAACCTTGTTAGCCACATCCCGGCACCACACCCTTCACGGCATACACAGTACATGAGTACTACAACACCTACTACAGACGTCTTATGACAGCGGTTGTTAACGTCATGACACCCGTGCAGATGGACAATGCACATACAAATGCTGAAACATACCCCAGTGCACTTCATTAGCATGTACACGACTGCATGGTTCATGCTATTCCACACAGAGCCATGATGGTACACACCAGATAACAGACGCCACTCTGGTGGTCAAGTTCCATGGACATAATGAACAACAACAGGTGGAGGCTGTTGCACAGTGGTATACAATCCCATGGGTGGGGTAGCTCACTGGTCAGCCTCGGTAGGGCCACAAGATCCCTCATCACATACTCCAAGACTAGCTACGCAACTGCGACACATGCCGGGGTGTACCACAAGGCATTGTGGTGGTATGTCAGTAGTCAATGGCAATGCCCACATCTGCTCTCACATACAACAGTCACTCAGGAACATTACAGTCCCAGGTGATGTTGGCAACATGCTGGCAGATGGATTCAATGCTAACATTACACCCTCTCACTAACTACAGGGCCACAATCCATGCAGGAACATTCTGGTGTCCCTGCGGTCACACCTACACAGTACTAACCTGCACTCTATATGTCCTGGGATACTGGCCACATGTCACCTTCCAAAGTCCCAAGCTGTGATGTTCACAAACCTCTGAACAACATGTCTCCCCACTAGGCCACCATATTCAGTGATAGCCTTGTATCAGGCATTGTGGCCCCTGAATGGCACACAGCAACATTTATCACACTCCACACAGGTGACACCACAATGCACGAGTGGGACTATAGTCCTACACACCTGACTGGACTGTTCTGCACAGCTATGGGGCACATCATCAAGGATGTCATTCACAGAGACATTGTTGGGCTCCGGTCTTTTGATGCCACCCAGTTGGACTTGTTAGGGTCAGAGCATGGCCCCTACACCTGGTGGACTCCTTTCATACAGTTACCAGGGTAGTTGATGATGGTACGGGAGTCCACACATCCTACATTGTCCTTTCATTGCCTTTCAGCACCGTTCTCCATTCTGGTATTGACAACATACACATCCACCTGCACATCATACCCTATGTCTCAGGATGTTATGCAACGTGGCTCATGGACAGGACACACACAATGAGGGTAGCATACCATAGTACCTACTGCATTTCAGTTACATTTGGCATACCACAGTCCTCAGTCATAGGGCCCCTCATGTTCAGTATATGCTTCCCTGAGGTACAGGCTAGCACAGAGGGACTTTCCCTGCCTAGCTTTACAAACCCCTGCATACAAAGCGCCATGATTGATCCACCAGCTGATACTGACTCCATCCATACGGGTGTCACTGTGACAGATACCTGATATGAATATCATGGCCTCAAGCTGCATGACACAATGTGCATGAACATCACCTTTGCATTACACCATTCACCCACTGACTATCACATAGGTGTTAGTCCCCTACATACATGTCACATTGTACATGTTTGTAGTACACACATATGTCGCACCCACTCGTGTGGTTACCGTATTGCCACTGTGGCATGGATATCCTTCTACGTGGCCACACTTATCTGTACTGGGTGTGTAGCTGGTACATAGGTACCCATTGTACCTCTGAGCTCAAGACTTCTACACACATTCAAGGGTACACCACCCCATTTAGGGTATACCTGACACAACAGCTACAGCTTTACATACCACAACATTAACGCGCCATGACATTTATTGAGCTCCGACAGTTAAAGTATGCAGCTGAACTACGGACACCACGTCTGTACACATTTGCATACTACATACTCAGGGGTGACCTCTGCTGAACAGACAGGGCCCATGTCCAGAACAATATTAATGGATATACTCCACATACGCAACATAAGCAAATGCCACTGTGAGCAACATGCTCATGGATATGTGCACACACGCAACAATGAGTGGGATGTGCTTGAGGGTTACATTCCCAAACCGGACACTCACCATGCTTTGGAACATGAGTCCTATGTACATCACGCAGGGACACTCAGTAGCACTGTTCATGTGATACCTCCCTTGGTGGTTGGGAGACACATGTATGCCAGGGATCACTGCAGTGGCTGTACTGTGCAGAGGTGCAGGTAATACATGGCTCTGCTGTTCACAGGACACTACCCTAGAGAGGTGCCACTGGTGTGAACACTGTAGTTGTGCTTACACATAGACTTGCCAGACTGCATAGTACACCACTATGAACCTGTGAAGCTATTACATGTCCTTTGTGCATGGTTACTTGGTAGCCCTTCCATTTAGATTAGCTATCATGCTATTACAATGTCCAGTGCCTACAAGCCATATGTATCCTGTTATTGTACATGCCAATAGATGATACCTTTGGTATGCATGATATGCCTGTTATGCTGTGTAGAATATCTGACATATCTACCTACAATAGTATACATTACACATATTTTACATAGTATCCCATAATGCAAAGCATACTTGCACAGCGGGACCACCTTAGACATGTCATTGTCGTTATATGCCCATACACATGCCTACTGTGACAGTATATCAACATATACTATCCCCTGTTATGGCAAGTACTTGTTGGACATACCCTACCACTGACGACGGGTTGTATGGAATTGTTCTGTTTAAAGCCCTCATGTAGCATCCCTTGTGGTGTCTGTGATGTGTACCTTGTGGCCCACTGCTGGACGCACAGTTTCTACAAGCTTAAGTATGCTCAGCAAGACATCACTACATAAATGCCTTTTCCCACTTTATGCATTGCGGACACTTTTAATTAATGCAAACCAGGCTATACATACAGTAAATAATTAATACAAAACATGCTATACATAAACTTACATACTGAGTGTTCTACATACCTTGTTATCATTACGGACTTTCATCTCTATCTCTCTCACACTGCTTAAACAGGTATTTTGTATGAGCATATGGTTTGAATGTCTGGCAAGTCATCCTTATATACGTCGATACCTGTAACATGTGGTTTCCTGCCGCCTATTGATGAGTGACTAATTACTTGCATATCAGCTGTGCAGCTACTTCATTTGCCAATTACGTGGCAACAGTGGGGTATAACTGAATTCTCCACTTGGGCGTTGCCCATTTGCCCTACCTTCGGGGAGATGGCCTGTATTGTGTTTTGTTATGTGTAATTGCAACTGCTATGCATAGAGACAAGTATACTTTGGCTTCATGTCCCCCGTGGATTGTGTGTGACAGCTAGAGTATGTGGTTCAACATGTGGGTGTACCTGTCATCCCAACATCTGATAACGGACTATTGCAAACAAAACCTGTAACATCACCGTTTGTTCCATTATACAACAGCTGCAATTTTGCATGGCGCCTTTAATTGTGTCTCTCACAAGGTATGTTGATGGTTCTGCAGATGTAATTGACTGACTGGATGTTTGTGCTGTTATTACAGTCTGTATTTCTATAGTTTCTAGTGTGGGGGATATCGGTGGGTGTACGTAGCATATACAAGTTTGTGGGGCTTGCATTTCTACATATTCCATATATATGTGTGTGGGCTTCGTCCCTAATTAAAGAGCTATTAGTTAGTAGACTTATGTTATGGGATTGTACATTGACACATTGTCAATTGGTTTCTATATAGTATGCAGGTGAGGTTGATACTTCCATACCTCCGGAATTGCAGCGATATGTAAAGGGATATGTCTACATGACAGCTATCCCGTGTATTTCTGTCCCAGATATTTGCAGTCATTGCAGTTGTGTTGGTAACAGAAACTCTTTGCCATGGGTTGCCACCTTTTCATATGGCCATTGTTGGACACTTGCAGGACACACAGCGGTGTTTACAGGCCAACACATAGCCACGGTCAGTACACAGGATAGCACATACTTTTATCCTCAATACATACCTATTGTTGTGGGACTTTGGCTACTTATCATATTGCATGTAACATTTACGTTTCTTACATACAGGCATAACTATTTAATGCAACTATTACATTATATATGAGACATATTAATGTCCTACGATCTCAGACATTTGCCCTTTGTAATGTTTTATGTCAGGACACACCTGCCCAGGGAGGGGCTGTCCCTCCTAATGTGGGACAGGTGGTAACCGTATGCCTACGGCTAGCTATACCCACACCTACCGTAATGATCTACCTCCGAGTTGGCACTAACAGACACATGATGCGGACACACACACACATTACAGTCACACGGGGACACACACAGCACCCTCAACACACACATACACAGACTACGGCACTCACAAACACAGTTGAACACAGTACCTACGTGGACCGCAACACCGGCAGCGGTAACTAAATGTCCATTCATACCATCATACTATTACTCGCGGTTGTACTGTTCCGGTACTGTGTTCTTTCGGTCTTTCAGCCTCGTGGTTATGCATGTCAGTATGTTACACATTCCATAGTTGGCAGTATCCTATTTATTTGTACCTCCAAGGTGTTATGAATGTCGTTGACCTATCTATATATATTTGCAGATATCGCTGAATCCGTATATATCAACATATATCACTCTATCGCCCTTTCTATCTGTATTATATATATGTATATATGTGTACATATATATATATATATATATATATATATATATATATATATATATATATATATATATATATATATATATATATATATATATATATATATATATCTGACGGGGAAAGTGACAGGCAAGCTACACCTTTCATTGTGTACTTGTTGGTGTATACTGTTTCCTGTACTCCGCACGTTTGTGTCTGTACCTGTCACATTACACACCTGCCGTAGGTTAGGGTTACCAGCTGTCCCACTCTGCGAGGGACAGTCCCTCTTTGGGCAGTTGTGTCCTGCAAAATATTTGTAAACATGGCAAATGTCCTGAAATTTTAGAACATACTTATTTCATATAGTTTATGTAATAGTTGCATAAAACAGTTATTCTGCATCTGAAACACCTATATGTTACAGAAACAGAATAAGTAAGTAAACATTACAAGAATGAGCTTTTATCTAGGCAAAACAGTGAAGTTCTGATTTTTGTACTGGCTGGGTGTATGTGTCAGCCTGCAGACATCTGACGTATGTCCCACATTGGTCATTTGAAGAGGTGGCAACCCTACCATAGGTACATCTTGGCTAGCAATAGTGTTAGGTGATTCTATACATGATTGCGTGTTCTACACCTGGCAGTGGTCGTTTTACCCTTCAGAGCAGGCGCTATTAGTACAGGGGTGAATAATGCTGGTTTCACCTGTTCTGGACATCATTGACTGTGATCTGCGTGATATTCGGAGAAGCTTATCCCTGTTTCGCGCATATCCATATAGTCATATTTAAACGTCGCTTACCAGCAGTGGGCAATGCATATTCCAGCTAATGTGTGCTAAACATGATCTGATGACCTGCATCCGACATGCATTACTCGTGTCTTCGGGATTACGTTACATCCCTTGCAGGACGTGGGACCGGGAACATGCACGACGGTCACTGCATTTAACACATGGCCATCTGGGATTTGTACACGTGTTATGTCATTTTGTATGTGGAGTATACTACAGCTGTTACTCCATACTGCACTCACATGGGTAACTCAGTTAGTTTACATATTGATGAGTCCAGTTAATGGTATGTCCATGTGATGTTTACTGGATGTGCTCCGGCATTGGGTATGTATATCACAGTGAGCCACACACGATACTGTGCTACACCTTCAAACGACCGTAGGTGGAGCATGCTGGGGTGATGAATACCTGTCATGGGTACACCCCATGCCTTGACACAACATCCATGATTATATTATGTGGAGCCCCTCATTAACGCAGCAGGGACTCCATGCTGAGTGTGTGCAGAACAGTGCTTACACACATGTGCTCCCACGATTGCCTCTGCTCTTCTAAGCGACAGTTGGTTACTCGATGTTGTGGCGACAGCGGACACTGTTTGCCCCATTTGGTGTATGGCCTCTGACAATCGGCCGTGTACCTACCGATGTACCTGGGAACCTATACACACAGCACCACCATATGCTGATAGGCGCATGTACTGTTCAGGTGTTGACATTCCGTGTTCCAATAGCTGTTGTGTGTACAATGTTTGAGGGCTGCCTATGTAGGATTCACACAGTGGGCCACCTATACATTACAATTTACAGGTGGTCGTGTTTGTGTGCCATCCATTTTACTGTGTGTGCAGGTGGAGAGGTGTGTCAGTCCGTAGGGGCCTACACTGTCAGAGTATGTGCTATACGTTCCCTCTTTGCCAAGGTGTAGGCATATTGGGCACGCCTCCGTCTGCCTACTGGGGCTGGCACAGTGTGTTCATGGTCTGAATCCCTCTGTGCCTGTGATGGCCTTGGCAATTGCGGTGGGCTATGAGGGCCTTCACCATTTTGTCCCTTTTGCAGCTGTTTCCGCAGGATCATATTATGTAGCATGGCACATACTATGACAATGTGGGCACATGTGCCTAGGGAGTACTGCAAGGCTCCACTAGATGTGTCCAAGCACCGGAACTGTGATTTCAGCATCCCGAACACACGCTCTATGATGATTCTGGTTTGTGCGTGTGCCTCATTATGGCATTCTTGCATGGGTGTGTGTGCATTTCTGATGGGAGTCATCATCCACGGCTCCAGTGCATAGCCAGCATCCCCCCACAAGGTGGCCATGTGGGATGTCCCCCCTGAAAAATACCTGATACAGCTGTGAGGCATGCCAGATATGGGAGCCATGGTAGCTTCCAGGGCTGCCAGCACACACATCCATGATAATGCCCTGGGCATTGCACACGACCTGGCAGTTGATGGAGTGGAATCCCTTGTGGTTTATGTAGCACCTACCATGCTCACCGGGTGGTGACTTGATTTGTATGTGCGTGCAGTCTATCGCACCCAGTACCTCCAGGTAGTGTGCCACATGGTGGAAGTGACGCATATTGCTGGTCAACTCCTCCTGAGTTTGGGGGAAGTATATATGCACATTGGCATGTGGTAACATGGCATCCAGGAACTGGTGTAGTACCCTGGATGCTGATGCCTGTGAGATCCCCATTATATCTCCAGTTGGCCTTTGAAAGGTACCTGTGGCTAGTATTCACATGCTTACACATACCTTTGTGTCCACTGGGATGGATTCCCCTCTGTTGGTTCTGGTTCTCAGGCGTGGCCGGCACAGCTCCACTATTTGCTGTAAGATGTCCCTGTCCACCCTGTAATGCTCTACTATCTCCAGATCATGTAGCCCCTGGTAGGTTACCCTTGGTCTGAACACTCTTCTCCTTCTCCGGGGTCTGCGGTGGTTATCAGCATCATCCTCCACAACACCGTCAGTCTCTAACACATGCTGATGAATCACAGCTATGGCAGCTCCCAACATGTACATTTTAAAAGTTCCCCATGTGTTTAGACCTATGGTGCAGTGTTTGGGAATACACAGGTGTGTGTAGGGTGCTTTCACACTTTATACTATTGTGCTGTGAACACCGATGATGTCATAGGGTGTGTATGTACGATCGTAGCTACAGGGTATCTTATGTGTTTTACTACCGGAACTACTATTGTGGTGCCTTTGGTGTTGAATTACATTTGGCTGCCATGGATTACCTCTTGACCTTCCCTTTACATTTCTGCACGTTCCACCTACCATTTTCTGGCATGCATCCAGCAGCCTGCTTTCATTTGTACTTTCCTAGACCTAGCGTATCTTGCGTAATGTGTGCTATTGCCGGTCTACTGTCGGTTTGCTTTGCTCTGCTATGACAGATCTCCTATCTTTGCAATCCAATGCCTCCCCTCCTTTCTTTGCATTTCAATGCCTCCCCTATCCTGTTTTGCAGGTTTCTGTGAGCAGACTTGTCAGCTGCCGTCGATTGGCCGCCGTGAGTTGATTGGTGTTGCTTGCTCATTAGTACTCCAATTACCCTACTTCAGCATTTCCTTCTTTTCTTCCCCTGACCTTCCAGTTTGTGCTATTGTTCATGCCGCGTGCATCTGCTTACTGGGTTTCGGGCACGTTTTCTTCCCTGTACACATGCGCTTTTGGGCACCATGTGTGCTCTCAGCTAAACGATTCTATACCTTCCTCCCCACCCCTGTCCTGCAGCTTTGCTTAGCAATGGCCAGGCCAGATTTGCATTGCTCCAACGTGCTTACTGCTACGGTGGCACACCCCTCTGCTGATGTCATGTATCTCCTCTGAGCCACTCCTCGGTGTTATAGTGCTGTGCCGTATGGTACAACCTTCATCTGGCGGGGCATTTGCGATTCAGTATTATCTGCCTCATTTGCATGGCATTGACTAGTAATTTATTATTTATTTATTATTTTTATTTATTTATTTAAATTTGTTGACTGGGAGTGTCCGACTGGATGTGGGTCCATTTTCAGCGGAGGCCCGGGGAGAAAAGCTCCACAGTAAAATAAACAGACACTAGTTACATTGGATTACATAGTGATTAACAATTTAACATAGAAATTACTTACAACATATTTACAGATGAAGAACATAGTACATCAGTAGACAACTAGAATCTTTATCTGTGAAGTACATAACAGGCATTAACAAATGTAACAATGAGAAGTTCCTGCTGTATAATAAGTACTAGGCTTATGAGCATCTGAGCTTGCTATCATCAAGGTAGTTAGTGGAGGTGAAAGAAAGGTAGTAGTTGGATGGGGTGGATGATATTAGAGTGGGAGTTGCAAAGGCATAGCCAGCATGTTTTTAGGTGGGCTTTTAATAAAGTTTTGAAGTTGGTGCATGATGGTACGGAGGTAATTGTGGGTGGGAGTGAGTTCCATAATTTAGCTATGGCACAAGAGAATAGTGCTTCACCAGCAGAGTTATTGGCTTTAGTGATCTGCAAGTGATTTTTGTTGTTGGATCTTAGTGGTCTGGTGGTGCGATAGGGTTGGAGTAGATTCTGGAGGGATGGGACATTTAGTGGATGGTTTACTAGTTTGTGGGTGAGTGAGAGTTGATACCACTGAAGGAGGTGAGGGAGTTCAAGCCA
Source organism: Protopterus annectens (assembly GCF_019279795.1). NCBI lineage: Eukaryota > Metazoa > Chordata > Ceratodontiformes > Protopteridae > Protopterus > Protopterus annectens. The sequence goes on from NC_056743.1 coordinate 1,462,106,367, forward strand.
GCCCAGTTCAGCAAGTGAGAGACAGTGGTGACCACGGTAGGATGCCCCTGTGGCGAATTTTGCGATTTTATTGTAGCAGGTCTCTAGCTTGTTTAGATCACATTGCCTTAGGTTGGTATATACTGGAGAGGCATAAATTAGGGTGGAGATAAGGTGGGAATTTGCTATTGAAATCTTTGCTGATTTGGTGAGAAATTCTTTATTTCTGTGTAATGCTCCTAGTTTTTTGTGGACTTTTTTTATGGTCATGGATATGTGAATGTCAAATTTTAGTTTATTGTCTATTTCCACTCCTAGCAATTTGGTGTGTTCAGTTGGGTATATAGTGGTGTTGTCTTTTGCTGTGATGTTAAAGTGAGAGTTGTTTTGAGTATGTTTGGTGGGTTGGAAGATGAGTAGTTTAGTTTTGTTTGGGTTGAGTATTAATTGGGCATCAGATAACCATGTTTCAACAGAGGAAAAGGCTTCCTGTGTGACTTTTTGCAGTTTGGGTAGGGACTGGGCTGAGCAGATGATGGTAGAGTCATCTGTGTATTGGATGAGTGTGCCATGTTTGGTGGCAGAGGCTAGATTATTGGTGTAAACAGAGAAAAGTAGGGGTCCAAGGATGGATCCTTGGGAAACCCCTATGGAGACAAGTAGTTGGGGAGATATGTCATTCTGCCATACAACGGATTGTTGGCGGTCAGACAGGTAACTCTGAAACCAGTTGGTGACTGATTGTGAGAAGGATAGGTTATTGAGGACAGAGATAAGTTGTTTGTGTGGGACCATGTCAAATGCTTTAGATAGGTCTAGGAAAGTAGCAGAGGAGAGATAGCCATTGTTTTTATGCTGAAGGATAGTGTTTGTAAAGGAGAGTAAGGCAGTGGTGGTGCTATGGTTTGGTCGGAAACCATGCTGAGTACTGGAAAGGAGGTTGTTAGTAAGGAGGTAGTGTGAGACCTGAGAGTGTATGCATCTCTTTAGTATTTTGGAGAGTGGAGAGAGAATAGCTATGGGGCAGTAATTGGTTAGTTCTGCAGAGGGTCCGCCTTTGTGGAGGGGAATTATATGTGAGACTTTCTACAATGTGGGAACGTAACTTTCTGACAGAGATCGGTTAATCAAGATGGATACTGGGTAGGCCAGAGCATCAGCTGCGATTTGTAGGTATTCACTTGGGAGGTTGTCTGCTGCTAATTTGGTGGGTTTAAGTTTAGTTAAGAGTTTTTTTATGTTGGAGGTAGGTACAGGAGAAAAAAAGAAGACAGAAGATAGTTACCGCGCCAAACACTGTCGCAGGCCCTTAGCAACCCTTGCACCTTGGTTGTGGTGTTCCATGCCTACCGTTGTGTATTATGGTGTAAACCTGATTTGTATTACATTGCGATTTTATGACATTTTTATATAATTTCTTTATGTTCCAGTTTGCGCACACATGCCCTGCGGTTGTACTGTGCGTTGCTGTGGACATGACATTAAGTGTTGTTTTTTAGGTGTTGTGCATCTTTTCTTATGCCATTGGCTGTGTATTTAGCCATTGGCATATGTTAATTTTGTAATACATGAGTCTGGTCCACTTCCATAGCTCCGATGTTCTGTTTGGGAAAATGTAAACCGTGTTTTTTGGTTTACATTTCCGTGGGCTTACGCTACACCTGCACCACTTCATGAATCACTATCTGCCTTAGTTTGCATGGTGCGACACCGCATGGGGAGATTAGCATACCTATGCTGAGGGCTGCGCAGTTCTGGCGTACGCCGGTAGTGCACGTGGTATTGGATTGTACCTGAATCGCTCGACGGCCATATTTGGCGTTATTCCACCTATGCTACGCCTGCGCCTGGCGCAAGCTTCATGAATCCCGGGGGATGTGTACAGAGTTAAGTACCGAATAACTCACCCCAATAATTACTGTAACAGAGGTAAACTACTGTTTTACCATATTATACCATGGGAAAAAATCTGGGAAAGTAATGGATTCTCTTATAAAAGCTGATTTTTTTTCCTTGTCAACATATTCATTTTAGTACATAATAATCTCTGTAGCAACCTTGAATCCTAACTTTCTGTATAAAAACCTGAACCTTTCCCAACTCATTTTATTTCATAATTATGAATATCAGGAGTGAGAATTCCACTCATAAAAAAAAAAAAAAAAGAGGAAATTCAAAATCAAATGTAAGTGTTGCATTAACTCGGCATCAATACCATAACTGCCATCTGTAAATATAATCTACCTTGAATGCTACTCCAGAGTGGGAAAGGGGAATTTCCCTTGTTGCAGCCTTATTCAGAAAGTGTACTTGTTTTTCATTCAGCAGCATTTGTAGAAATAGTTATCACACTCAGTATATACTTCCAGTGAAATCTGACTTAACACGCTGTTGAAGTCTGCCATAATGTATTACACAGGTCACTTCTAAAGCACTGTCTGGTATACAAATGCAAATGTAGTGACGAAGAAGGCAGAACTACCACTTGGGACACTGAACTTATACTCACATATGTAAGCCTAAAGTATTTGATGAAAATTGTCACCACACAGCAAAAGGACTTTAACTGAGTATTACCTTAAATGTGCCAACATGCATTAAACATTATAAGGACTTATAAAGAGAAGTTCACTTAGAGGATATCTGGCTAAAACGTCAAAAATTATTTAGAATTCCTGTTTGTAAGGAAAATGGGGACTGTGGTCTTTTCAGGATGTGGTTAAATTCTAATTAATTTCTTTTAACAATTAGGTATCACTGCATGCACTGGATGCTTACGTATTTTAAACCAATGGCCATTTTCTGATAAATGCGGAACTTTTCTTTATTCATATAGCTTGCAGTTTTCAAGTGGCATGCAAACAAAGACTGTTGATGTCAACATCAGAATGAAGAAACCTGAAACATTTTAATCTGAAACTACATTTCTTCATTTAGCAACATGGATAAGGTGTTTTGCTTTCTTCTTTTGGGTGAGTTATGTTTTAATTTGTATTTGTATTAACTGCTGTTAATCAGGCAAGTGGGCTGAATACTCTTCATCCCCGACTTGGTCCAGAAGGCAATCATAATAACATCAAAATGTAGATAAAACAAGCGATAGATATAAATCAGTAATTATACAACAGAAACAATACAAGAACATAGAATAAACATTTAAATCACAAAAACAGCATATACATGTCATAAATATATACCTAATAGTCGACAGGTCATCAGAATCAAAGCACAATTAAGTGACCGCATTTGGTGAAATATCAGGCAGTTATAGTTCTACATTAATTTGCTAAAGTTGTGGATTTCATTTTCTGCATGCATGGTTAAACAATACAGTCATCTTATAAAACTCATTTGAAATAAGCAGAGCATTAACTCTAAAATAAGTTTGTGTAACATTATTCCATAGGGTTATATGACAGCTTATTCAATAGTGTTATATTGAAAATCCTGAAATATAAAAATGTTGAAATTGTACAGTGTTAAACTCAACATGCCTATTAATAGCACACATATACTACAGACATACATACACTATGACATATGCCAGTATACAGCTGGTCAACAAGCAGTATATAGTGAAACTCCGAAATGAGCAGGAATATGGTTCCTGCAGAAGGGGGAGTTCAGATCTCTACACATGCATCGGATTAGCTATTCTGATTTTAACATTTCACATTTAAAAATCGTATATTCTGTTTTGTGACTTTTAGTATATTGCTTTTCAGTGAGTTGACATGGACCCCTTTTGGGAAACAAAGCTACAAAGCTGAAAAAAAAACACAAAACAGATGTAAATATATTGGGGAAAACATTTTTAGAGCATAGAATAAATGAATATATTCAAATCTATACCATATGTCATTCTATAATATAATTCCGATAACATTAATTTCCTCACATTTTCCATAAAACATGACTGTTTTATACAGTTGCCACCACAGCATTATTTCAGTTAAGTTTCACTCAGACACCCATACCATTTGGAAAATAGTATTAAATGTTAGAATGCATTTAAATGTTATACATATTTTTCATCTGCTGTATTGACTGTCTAAAAGAAACTGAAAACTGTATTTTCTTTCATCAGTCTAGATAATTGTTTTTGTCTCCTGTATTAATAAAGATGACATGACTAAGGTTAACAAAGGAACTGTGACTATAATTTTCAGGAATTTACCATTTTAAATGCATGTTATTGAGTACTGTTTTATAAAAATATATATATATATATAGAGAGAGAGAGAGAGAGAAAGAAAGAAAGAGTTTACTATCAAAATGTCGCCAATGAGTGAAATGAAAAATATACGTCAGGACACAGTGTTGAATCTGCTGAACGAATTCAGCAGATTCGACATTTTTGTCAAACAGGACATGTGATATCCATATAGGAGTCAAGAAGGTGAAACTCCTACACCTCACATCATATTTGTGCAGGGGGCCAAGCCCTGCCTGCACCCCTACTAATTATATATTCCATATCCTTGATCACAGTACAGTGAGGAAAGGGATGAATGTCCCAAACTACACTGTACTGCTATCTCTGTGCAGTACTTAGAGTTCATCATTTGCTGATATAAACTTTCGAACATGGATTGTTCATCAACACGGACAATCGAACATCTGCCTTTCGATTTTCCATCTACAGAGTATCTCCGTTCATCTTTCTGATAGTAAACCTATATATATATATATATATATATATATATATATATATATACACACACACACACACACACACACACACACACACACACACACACACACACACACACACACGTGCACACATGTAGATATAGATATATAGACACACACACACACACACACACACACACACACACACACACACACACACACAGAAAAATTACAATAGATACACATTATGGTTGCAGTGTACACATTTGTCAGAGCTGCTTAGCATGATAACAGAATGTTACAGAGCACCACTTCTCTATGTATACATTTGTCAGAGCTGCTTAGCATGATACCAGAATATTACAAAGCACCACTTCTCTATGTACACATTTGTCAGTGTTGCTTAGCATGACAATAGAATGTTGCAGAGCACCACTTCTTTATGTACATGTTTGTAAATGCTGCTTAGCATGATAACACAATGTTACAGAGCACCACTTCTCTATGTACATGTTTGTCAGTGCTGCTTAGCATGACAATAGAATGTTGCAGAGCACCACTTCTTTATGTACGTTTGTCGATGCTGCTTAGCATGATAACACAATGTTACAGAGCACCACTTCTCTATGTACATGTTTGTCAGTGCTGCTTAGCATGGTAACAAAATGTTAGAGCACTACTTCCATACCTCTCAACCTCTTAGCACAATAAATCTGGACAAAGCTTGACATAATGGGAGACAAAGGCCAAAAAATAAGGACACATTTTAAATATTCCTCTTATAAACTTAGAAAGTTGCTAGAACAGGATTGGTGTTAGCCTGCATTTTCTGAAGGATATGAAGTCTGAAACTCAAATGCATATCACAATTTAGTGGCTTTAGTCCCTAGATCATCCCAATGATTTGTCTAACAAAGCACACCCCAGGATTCAATAAAATCCATGTCAGCTCCAAGTAGAGACTACAAGAAATGTATGTGGGTGCACGGCCACAGGTCCCCCTTGGTAGCACGCCATGCATATTAAGCATGGCATACTGCTTAGGGAGATCATCGTAACGTGGATATTGAATCTGTGCAAGCAACAGTGTCGAGATTGTCCCGTACTTATAAACTGTCCAGAAAAATTCTGGACAGATGGTAAGCACAGCACAATACTTTTTTTTTGTTTTTTTTTTAGCTTTATGTGATGTTTGCATGGTGCGGAGCTGTGCTTAGCGATACCAAGCTGCACTTATACATATACAGCAGATATCTGGTATATATATATATATATATATATATATATATATATATATATATATATATACATATATAGAAACCAGATGTAATCAATTTTGGGTTTTTTTCTGCCTGTTTGCTCGATGTGGTATGATGCTTGCCAATGCCAAGCTGCATTTATACATACACAGCAGACATATTTTATATATCTAGAAATAGAAACTGGATGTAATCAAATTCTTTTATTTATTTTTTCTTGTTTGTTTACACGGTGCTTAGCAAAGCTTACCTGTGCTTACAGTAGACATCAGCTAGACATCAGAAACTGGATGTATTCAATTGTTGTAGTTCTGCTGTGCTTAGCAATTCCCAAACCCGTGCAGCAAAGTTACGCAAAGCAAACAGGCATCTTAGTAGTATATGTGAAGATATACTACTTCCCTTTACTATCCAAGTGGCTCGATAGGTTGAGTTATGACCTAGAGTGTAGTAGGGCCTGGGTTTGAGTGCTGAACAGTCATACATTTCACATTTATTGTTATGAAAATGTCCCAGGTGGCTGAAACATCTGTTTAATTTAAAATAAAAAAAAATGTTACATTTAGAAAAGCTGCAAGAGCTACGTAGAGCTTAAACATGGTCAATGGTCTACATCGTTTGCCCATTGCTATGCTCCACTTAAACATGGTTTGTGTGAGTTTGCACAATGCTAAGCTCCACTGAAATGGTTTGTGTGAGACTGTATGATGCTAAGTGACCTGGCACATTTTTTGAAAGTTATAATATGACGTGCAAGAGTGGGAATGCAGTCTTTATAAAGGCCAATAGGCAGGAATTTCACAGCATTCATTGGAGTCTTCACTTGGCTGTCGATATGCCTGGTACTGTTGGAGTGGGAGTGAGCTTTCAGGTGCAGAGGTGGGGTGTGCAGAAGTCCAGAGTTTTTGTTGGCCTCCTGGTTAAGGATCATGAACCCCAGTTGCTGCAGGGTGATTACCAGGGCTCAGAGTATAATTCTGAGGCCTGAAATCAGTTGGCCAGGCAACTTACCAATGCTACTGTTATCCTCCTCACTGGTGACCAGTGTCATCACCACTATGACGACCTAAGGCATAGGAAGAGCAGAACCTTGGACACCTCGGTCCAAGAAGCTAGGGATGGGCCTACTCCACAGATATGCAAGTATGTTTGGTAGTACTTTAGAAATATACACACTGAATCTGTGCAAAAATGATATACATAATGGTTTGCTTCTCTTACAGTAACTGCAGAACAAAGGGCTCACATTGTCTAGTCCCATGCAGGGCACCTGACCAGGTTGAGGCAATTGTGTGGCAAGTATGAAAACATTGAAGTAATAACAATGCATAATGTAATTTTACAATAAATTATTTGCAGAGTTTTTAGTCTTAACAGTTAGGTATGACATACCTGGGACATCTAACATGTTTCGTAATGTGTCACTGCCTACCTGAAATGGTAAATCAAGTTAAAGCAAGTAAACATGTAGTACTGGGTAGTATAGCTTCCAAACATCAGTAAATGTTGGGATCTACCCAGATTAAGAGTCACTGTTCTGGTCTGCTCATTGTCTGGTGTATGCTGTAGGTTGCAGTGAATAAATGGACAGGATATATGGGTGACTTATTTGAAGTCCTGCACAGCTATCTATGGTCTACATGCCAGACTTGAAGCAACATTAATCAATACATTTTGAAGGGTGATGGTGCTTTGATATGTGATGTTTTCAAATAAAAAGTGTTCACTATTCTTGTATTCGCTGCATGTGTGTTTTAATCTGACACCAGTCAACTATTAAATGTAAATGAATAAAGAATGCAGCAACAAATGGCTGAAATAAATATAGTGCATTACTCAGAGTAAGGTTCAAGCCTGTGTTCTGCCCATTTTGTCTGAAATAATATTGTATATTCCACCCAGTCAAGGAATAAGGTATATGGGTAAGGTAACTGAAGTCCTGGGCAGCTATCCATGTGTCTAAATGCAAGATTTTAAGGAACATTGTCAATAAAATTTAAAACAGGATTGTGCTTTGATAAGTTGTTGTTGTGTCTTTCGGCTTTTCCCGGTTAGGGGTCGCCACAGCGGAACTCCGGTCCGCTAATGATTGGCAGTATGTGCTTTGATAAGTAATCTTTTCAAATAAGTGTGCATTATTCTTGTATTCATGGCATGTATGTTCTAATCCAACAGCAGTCAACTGTTACATTATTTATTTATTTACTTGTTGACCGGGAATGTCCGACTGGATGTAGGTCCATTTTCAGTGGAGGCCAGGGGAGAAAAGCTCCACAAATTAAAATATTACAGACATAGTTACAGATGAAGAATCCTAGCAATTAAAATATTACAAACATAGTTAGTACATTCAGTAGATAACTAGCATCTGTTCCATCCACAAAGTAATAGCAGATATTAACAATTGTTACAATAAGAAGTTACTGCTGTATAATAAGTAGATAGGTATGGAGGTATCAGAGCTTGCTGTACTCAAATGTAGGTTGTGGGGTGGAAGAGAGGTAGAGGGTAAATGGAGTGGGAGAAGTTAGAGGGGAGAGTTACAAGGGCATAGCCAGCATATTTTTAGGTGCGCTTTAAGTAAAGCTTATAAGTGGGTGCATGATGATACAGAGGTTATTGTGAGGAGGAGGGTGTTCCATAATTTGGCTATAGTGCTGGAGAATAGTGCTTCTCCAGCAGTGTTACTGGCTCTAGTAACCTGTAATTGATTTTTGTTGCTGGATCATAGTGGTCTGGTCGTGAGATAGGGTTGGAGTAGATTCTGGAGGGATGGGACCTTTAGAGGATGGTTTACTAGTTTGCGGGCGAGTGCGAGTTGATACCATTGAAGGAGGTGAGGGAGTTCTAGCCAGCTTAGTTCAGTAAGTGAGAGATAGTGGTTACTGTGGTAGGATGCCCCGGTGGTGAATTTGGCGATTTTGTTGCAGCAGGTCTAGAGTTTATTTAGATTGCATTGCCTTAGGTTGGTATATATATATATATATATATATATATATATATATATATATATATATATATATATATATATATATATATATATATATATATATATATTGGAGAGGCATAAAGTAGGGCGGAGATAAGGTGTGAATTTGCAACTGAAATCCTAGCTGCTTTGGTGAGTAGTTGCTTATTTCTGTATAAGGCTCCTAGTTTTTTGTGGACTTTTTTTATGGTCATGGATATGTGAATGTCAAATTTGAGATTGTTGTCTATTTCAACTCCTAGCAATTTGGTGTGATCTGTTGGGTGGGTAGTGGATAGTAGATAGTTACATATTAACTAAGCAATAATGCATCAACAAATTTCAGAAATACATGTAGTGCAGTACCCAAATTAAGTGCCAAGCATCAGCTCAGATAATTTTACCCCAAAATATGCTGTAGGCAGCACTCAGTAAATAAACAGGGTGTACAATTAGGTCAACAGACAACCTACACAGCCATACAAGTGTGTAATTGCCAGAGCCAGATTTCATGTGACATTAGTTATTACAGTATAAAAGGAGATGGTGCTTTGATAACTACTGTTTTTAAATAAAGTGCCCATTCGTGTGGTCACTGCATTTGGATTCCAATGTGATACCACACACATCTATTCATGGGTGTAAATGTATGATTTCACACAAAATGTTGCAATAAAAGTCTTAAAGGACATGGAGTTTTGAGAATTCATTATATTTAAATGAAGTGCACATTTTTCCTGTAGTCACTGCATGTGGATACTGATCCCATGGCAGCCAAGTAAGAAATAACCAGCTGTCTAGTGTACTTGGTGTACATGAACATACCTCTCAACAGTCATGATTTTCAGAATGTAATGACCAGTGTCCCTTATGCCTTGTCTTTGATTAGCAGATACATAACATTGCTTTGAATGCAATTTAATGGCAAATCTGTTATCATAACACCTTGTTACTAATGTGTGAGCACGCTATGTAGAAATGTTCCCTGTAGTTGTGCTTCTGTACTACCATGTGTTAGACTTTGGCCCATACTGTCCCATGATAACAGGTTGAGAGCTATGTACATGCAACATCATCTATACAATGGTCGCAGTCACTGTACTCACAACTGAAATTGTACTTATGTAGAAATATGTAGTAGTGTTCTGCGTAGTAATATTACCTGCAAAGTTACTAATGGTATTTTTTTCTCTCTCATCCCATCCCCTCTCTTCTTTACATTATTAATGCCATTTATTATTATGATTTGATATTAATGCATTTTTGTACCTCCTCATGTTGGCCTTATATATAATTTCTTATTACTTTGCTGCTAAAAAAATGAATTTATGTTATTTATTGTTGTGTTCTTCATTATATTCCTTTCTATTTATTTTGATTAATCATTATTATCTTCTATTATGTTAATACTAACATTTGTTTGGTTATGTTTATTTTCACCTTATATTTATATTTAATTTACTACAGTGCAACAGATTAGGCTGGTTCCATGTGATCCACCTACCTTGACTCCCCTAGCCAAGGTGCTAGGCCCACCACATCTGGGCCATAGCCTGATGATGCCCCATCTGTGGCCCCTGCACTACCTGTGCTGTTAAGTAGTTCTGGCCCACAGGCTGGGGGTGGCTCTCTCACCAGGAGTGGAAGCAGAGGCGGTGATAATTTCACCCATGAGAAACTGCCAGGCATGGTATATATGCTGCTGCACTGCACTGTCTGTGCACTCCTACACCAGATGGAGTCTATCCATCCAAGTGGGGCAGCCTTGCCCTGAGAGCCAACATCAACCATTGCCTCCATAGAAGCAGTGAAGGAGCGATGCTGACAGTCCCATGGATGAGCACTTGATGCACACTGCTACCATGTCTGATGTCCATGGGATTTCACAACACCCTCCCCAACCAAGGTGTTTACCCCTCTTGTGTCACACACCAACCCTGTCTGCTGTCTTGTCTGTCTTGTCTGTCTGCAAAAGCATCCACACCTTCTCAACTTACCTCCTCCACACACATACCTATGTCCATTCCCCAACATTATACTCTCACCTTAAAAAAAATGGGCACCTGTCCCACAAAAAAAATCATCCCATACATAGATCTCCATTTCACACACGTCCACTGAACACACTTAATTTGGTCCAATTGGCTTGGCAACACTTATGTTGTCGACACCCCTCTGCAGTGACAGTCCAAATTCAGGAACAGTTGTTGCTGTTCAAGAACTGGATAGCTATGGTTCTTCCCTACACCCTGCCTTCCTTTCACTATGATTTTCTCCTGATTACACCCTATTTCAATAGTGTCCTATCTCCCCATTTTTCTTTTCTTTAAAGATTTTTTGCACAATGTGGAATGATGGGCAACATTGCTTAGCTGTGCCAGATAGTGCTACAGTGATATATGCTTCTGAAAAAAATATTAATTGTGATCAAAATGTATGCCTGCACTCTATTTCAAGCCCATGACAATCATACCTGCAGAACAGTAGATCAACCTGCAAAGCCACACAGCTGATTATTAGCACAGGTGTTTCAATCAGAACAAAGTAATGCTCATGTTCCCATCATTAAGCATGTGCACCACGCTCTGCAAATCAACTAGCAGATTAATACAAAAATAGTAATGTAATTGGGGGTCTAGTAGAGAAATACATCACTATAAAGCCAAACACATAAGGACAGATATGTGAGATATCTAATAGCAGGTAACTCTGCAATTATATCTACAACATGTAAAAATAGACTTGCTAAAACATTAATGGAAGTACTCTAAAGCCATACACATAACAGCAGATGTAAGTGAGGTATATAATAGCAGATAATTGTTGAATTATGTCAACAACATGTAAAAATACATCTGCTATAACAGTGACTCTGTACCTTAGTCTGTAAAATGCATAGAGAATATTACTTTTTTTCCACATGCTCCTGGGTTCAACTACAGCTGGGTCTGGCATTGAAAATATATGTATGTGAACATCAACATAGTAAATTGTGATATATATATATGACTGTCTCATCACCTATTTATCCTCCAAAGTGGTACAGGTGGAATGTCTTATTCTAAATAATAGAAGTTAAAGGCCTACCGATAGGACCACTCTTAACTACTCCTATTACAATAAAAGAAAGTGCAGAGAATGTCAGGTCATGCATTAGCCTGAATTCCCAGAATATTTTGAAGTGTGTACTGAAATTGTGGCCCAATAATATTAGACTGCAGCCCACAGTTATTTGTTAGTAATATTGCAGACAACCACAGCTGCACAAGGAACATACATACATGGAGGTTGTGCTAGATGCTTGGCTTGCCAGCACACACAACAGGGGACTACCATGACATGACTTGGCAGTTGCCCAACTGCATGACATAATTGTTAATTTACCCCCTACCTTTTTCTAGGACACACCAAGCATTTTGCCCTTTATTATGTTTGTGATACCTTTGGCTAACATACTTGCCTTAAACACACAACTTAATTGCCCGTGGGATGGGTTCCTCAATCTATCTCTGGCTATACAACAAGGCTGCCACAGGTCCCACACTTACTCTTAAAGCTTGTTGTTCTGAAAAGTGTTCACCATCTCTGCCTATGCCTATTGTCTGCAGCATCAGCTTCAGCCCGTAGCAAACACATCTGTCTTATTCAGTGGTTGCATGGGATTGGCTGATTATACTGCAAATCAGCTGTGTAGGCTGCAATTAGCATTTCAGAAGCACAGATTGGCTCAGAGGCAATCACCTGCTAATGAAAACCAGTTTAAAAAGAAACGTCTACCTAGGGGAACCATTGTGCATGGGAGTTACTTTCCATGGTGAACTCATTGGCACAGCATTTATATATCTGTACCTTCCAACATATGAGTATTCTACTCCATCAGGCATGTAACCATTTTGTTTCCAACATGATGCATATGTTTGAATATATGTAGGGAGAATGGTGATTACATCATTAAGCCTTTCTTAGAACTGTACTGATGACATGTCATTGACCTCCAGATGTGTTACATCTACAGAGGAACTAGAGTACAGTAAGGGTAGAATGCTTTCTGTTAATTAGCTAGACCAGTCTCCTGAAAATTTCCCTTGATAGCAGTTGTAATAGTACACTCCTATTTGTTTGGCACTGTTTTTATATATTATAAATGAGGTTACCCCTAGGGGCCACACTATAATAGACTAGTGTTGGGTGTGTGATCATACATCAGTATCTCTTATTGCACAAACAGAAATAGCTGACAATTGCTGCTATCCTAGTTGCATCCACACCCTTTGTATGTTTGCACACTGATGAATATCAGATATGTAATCCAGCAGTGAATACTACTAGCCTTCCTTTATTGCTGCATCTCTACATACTGTACTCCCATGTATGTGATCCTGGCATGTGTTCTCATTTTTTTGTCTTCCAGGAAATATGTATCCCCGACACCGGGGCCCTTTTACAGATGCTGAAAATTATATCGTCCTGGAGGCCTTGCATCAACATGATAAATTCCTGCTGTCCATGGAGAGGTCAAACAGGGAACAGCAAGCAGCATTGTGGGCTGCCCTGGTCCACAATGTAAATGCTATTGGTTAGCAGAGCAGGACATATGAGCAGGTGTGACACCATGTCACCGATATGATCCACACTGCATGCAGAAGAGCAGCGGACATGGCTAGGGATCACGGTGTCACTGGTGGAGGGCCTGCTGCAGAACAACCACTGTCAGCCACTGAGGAATTCCTGGCAAAACTAGGAATACAGAACATTTTCTAGGCATCCATCACACACTATGTTGAGGATGTGGGTGCCACTGTTTCCATGCAAGAGGAGCATCCAGGTATGCTTAGTTGGATCAACACTGGAATACTTTAGCATTCAGTGTGTCACGGTGTACACAGTTTTACGTGGGTATCAGGTGTTTTTTTTTTTGGGGGGGGGTAGCAGCAATTTGAATCTCATGCTCAGAATGTGACCAACATAACAGTTAACATAGGAGCTACTGTAAATGTGAGATATTTGGACATATTATCCTATTATAGGGGAACATGTGGTGCTGTTTACATTACCTCTCCCTCATATTTTCACAAGACTGTCAGGAATCAGAAGAAGCCATGTTCCTGCTCCTGGTAAGCGCAAAACTGTTTTGTTAGAGATGTAGATTTAGTGCAATGTTTTCACTGAAGTGTCATCCCAGGTCTGCTGGTTGGCTTGATGTGCTGTCTGCATGATTGCCAATTGTACAGATATTTTCTGACTGTACACAGTTTAGACTCATACATATGCCTTGTAGTTGTGACCACTCTGATAGATTTGAAAGTATTGTTAGGATATTACAGATTGCCATATGTGTCAACTGTGCAGAGTTTTCCCAAATGTCAACAGTGTACATCATTGTTTCTTATGAGATCGTTGTTTAAGGAGTTTTTATTTACAAGTAACTACAGAATTTTGTTAGAAAATAATGTCCTCATGTCCTACTATATGAGGTTGGAGTTTAAGCAAGTCTGTAATAGTGACAGCAGTGTATACAGCTTAACATATATTGCAACATAGTAGTGCAGGTATTAATGTACTGCTTTTCCCCTTTTATCAGAGATGACCAGTGGAGGTTGGTCTCTGTCCCTTTCACAACCTGATGTCTATGTCTCTTCAGACTCTGATGATGATGGTGATCAAAGTGAGGCAAAGGTGAGAGTTGCAGGGGCTGAATCTGTCATACAGGTTTACATCCCTCTTCTGCCTTCATTATCACAGTACATAGTGAGTATGCTTATGCATACCCAGTCCCCTGAGGCCACAGATATTGGACAGTGGAAGGGTGGAGACATTGAACAGGAAAATGTGGCTACTATGGCTACAGTGATTGTTGATACTGGCCATAGCCGAAGAGCTGGCAAGGTTCTACACAGGCAGATTGATAGGGATGCTTGTAGGAAGCCTGCTATCCCTCCACCACCTGTTGCAAGTGTCTCATCACATGTCACTTGGCCTATGTTTAGGCCATCATGAGGCACAGGCACACTCCAAAAGGTGCTTCAGATGAGTCTGACATCCATGAATGACTCCACCACTTTGCTGATACCCTGGATCAGTTGACTGATGCAGTGGAAAGACTTTGCTCTGAGACAGATTGCAAACAATCTGTCTTGGAATGCACATTGTCTGTGATGGAACATCTGGTTGGAGTTGAGCATCAGACTCATGGACATAGGTCAACAACTACATCTGCTGAGAGTCCATGTGGCTATGCACGATCACACTCCCACAGTGGCAGTACATCCAGCACTCCAGAGGGGCATGTGCTGTCCATACCAAGATGTAACAGGCCATGGGCTCATGGTCCTAGGCATTCCTGTGGAGGACATGGTTCCAGCAGACAGCAGTCATCCTCAGGTAGTAGCCTCACTTCTGACCTTAAGCATGGATGTGTAAATGCAACTCCTGGAAGAACCAGTTCCTGTGTTTCAGGGGTAGAAACAAACTGTCAGCTCTACCATGCATGGCTCAAAGTTGTCCAACATACAGACACATAGGGTTAGCACTGACCTTGATTATGTTCACACAGACACTCACACACCACTGTCACAGTCAGGTAACCTACAGACACACATGACACAGTTCTGTCGTCTTTCTTGCCTGCTTCCTTTCCTGACTCACACAAGTGCTTGCCAACCTATTGGATCAGCCTAGGCCTCCTGCACCCCACACAATACCCTATGCAAGTAATGATACCTTTGCCACATCCCTGTCATCCTTATCATCGATGCAGGGAAATTAAGTTATGTGTCTGATGCACAGAGTGGCTATCTAAATTACTATGTATTTATTTCTTCCACTGTTACCTTTGATATGCCACTTGTACTGGTCACTGACAGGTATTATATGCTGCTATTTATAATGAGTAAATCACATTATTTTGTGTACATTACATTGAATGATGTTGTAATGGCTGCATGCATGCACAATGAAGGTGTCTCATGGAACTGTTTATATTTCAGCTTCAGGATTGTGTAGGACACACTAATGGGTACACAGCTACAATAAACCCATCAATGTCAGAGCACAGGTTGGAATGTCAGCTCAGAAGAAAGATGTCTTCAAAAAGGTAAAACAGTATAGGTGCATGGCTCCATAGGTTCATATGTGTATAACAGGCTAACAAGAACAATGGCTTCTTTCAGCCTAGTAATGCAGCCCTAATGTCTGACAAGGTCTGATACCCTTGAGCAGGGTTTTGGGAGCTGAGACATCTACAAGCTGTGACACTGGAGATGAACCATCTCCTATTTCCCTGTGTCCATTAGAGACAGGTGTCCTAAACCAGTTATGATTGTCTTGTTCCACATTCCATTGTGTATATTGCACATGATGTGTTTTACAGCAGAAGTGTGCTTCACATGGATGGGGAGCCTGTTACATATAGTGTGTAGTCTCTGGGTTACAAACCTGTCTCTCTAACATATCCTATTTATACCACAGTCAAGGTGTAGGTATGTAGAACAGGTAATTCTCATGCTAGTCCATTCTTGGATATGCAACAGGTACACAGTGGGATCTGACACCTCCCTGTCTGGCAGTCATGCACCTTCCCTCCAAAGCATGTGGGAGACAGAATACACCGTTACTGCCTTGACGTGGTCTACATAGGACATGTAATGTACATTACGTATGGATTTACTGTGGAACCTCTGTGGCAGTTGCAGTTGTCTGATATGCCTGTGTAGTTACATACCAAAGGTAGCATTGCACTCAATGATAGGTATGATGAATGCTAAATACAGTGCAACAATGACTTTATGGAATTACATGCCATACCTTTCTCTGTAGGTTGTGCAACATTGAATGAATCCTCACATCTTACTGACCCAAGATAATCAAAGGCGAGATCGGTCTCAGTGTCCATAAGTCCCTGACTACTAGGTCAGCTGTTGGAGGTGTGTGGACAATACAATATTTGTCAAGGGTAAATGACTTCCCAAAGGATAGTATTATGCATTCCTTGGCATTTATTATTAGTCTGTGGCTCTGACAACAACTAAATGTCTGTGTCAGCCCTTCCTGGATAACTACTGAGTCTGTGTGGGATTCAGTGACAGCTCCTAATTTGCAATCATCTGTAAATGTAATCAGTCAGTGGCCACTGACAGTCACTGTGACTGCAGAAAAGGGAATGCCTAGAAGGGGTAGTCCCAGGAATGATCTGTGAGGGAAGTCCACTGGTGACTGGCCTCACTATAGCGGTAGACTACCCAATGCTATAATCCCAGATAATGACTGTCAGCCACTTGGCTATCCACTGGCTGACATACTAGTTTGTAAATAACTTCTACAGTTTTTCAACAATGCCTGATGACCTATTAGTGTCAAAAGACTTGTCAGGACATGATAGGTGGAATGAGTCATTTTCCCCTCATCGCTTGCATAGTTTAACACTCAATGAGGTCCACCAGTTAGGGTAGGCATGATCTTCCCTTGACAAAAAAAACTGGGTTAGTTCCAGTGTCTGTAGGTGTACTACATCATTACTGATCATTAACATAATAATTCTTTTCATGGCTTTAAATATTAGACTACTGAGACATCTGGGGATAGTGCTTGTCATGGCATGCTAGTTGTCCTGTGTTCAACTCAGTATTGCAGTTAATTCTATCATGGTTTTCAAGAAAACTGTCATCCATGGTGTCTGTCTGTGCAGAGCACAGGCAAACAATGGAGGGGAAAGTAATATGTACACCCTCTGAAGGTAAAGAGGGAGATTTTACACAGTTATTCTGCAGTTAGACACTAATCAAGCAGTGTGTACTGAAATTACACAATTACCTTCTGAAGAATGCTGAAAAGAGGGGAGTCCCCTTAATTGCTGGTGCCTGGCTACTACTACTGCTGGTCTCACCACAGCTACTCTCTCCTGGGATACTGTGCTCCTATACTGTTCCTATCTCCATAAGCAAAACATTAGTACCAAGCTCAAGATGAGAAGCAGGGCCCAGTCTGTTTGTTCAAACACATACTTGTCCCACTTCATGCAAGGCTCTGTAGGCTTGATGTACTCTTTTCCAGGTACATGCCTTGATTAGCAACCACAGCAGTCATTTGAGTTTTGCATGCATTATGCCTTGTGTTCCAGGGTTGTTAGGATTTCACTAGGGCACTGACCAGATGGTGATTAGGAGCACAGCTGCAGTGTCACAATATAATGTTCAGTGTCAGGTGACATAGACATCCAAGGTTGCTTGAATAAGCACCACAGAGGCAGTGATCCATGTTAGATGAGAATTTCACAGCAATTCATGCAGCCTGACCTTCAACAGCTTAATGGTGGATATCTGCATGACATGGTTCTGAGGCCTACTGCAGAGGAGTGGCCACCTTTGGCCAAAGTCTTTCTACATCCCACATGTCCTCAGTATTTCATACTGTACATTTATGTTACCAGAACACATGTCTGTGTTCCCATATCATGTCACACAACATCCAGTTTGTGTCTGATTGCTTGACAGGCATTGTAGACTTGCAAGACCAAAGTTATGACTGCCAAGTTGAGCAACTTCTTTGTGCATGCATGGACATCCACATCTTTACTGTAAGGAGTGTCTATAGACAGTGTGTTTGATGCTGTCAACCCCAAAGCATTGTTCTCACTCTGCCATGTAATGGCACACTGTCAGATGCTGTTTTATGTTAGAAGAACTACATAAAGGTGATACCACATTACATTTCAGCATCTGTCAGGCCACTGCCTAATGATGGCCTGCTATGACGTGCACACAAGAAGACTCTATTGCTAATGGCATTATCAATGACTGCTGACGAGATGTGAAAAGTGTCCCCATCCATTTACTCTTAATGCCACACAAACACAGCGTGTGAGAGATGTGACTATATTAAAAACCTTAACTTCATGCCATCTCACATACCAGGCAGTACATATAACAATGAGCAGTTTGACAACATGCACACCTCACTTCCTATTCCACCCACATCACACATACATGCATGTGTGGAGCTATGTACTAGATACATACGCAGACAACAAACACCTCAGAAACCCAAATGCAAGCTTGCTACACATAATCATACCTCTGCAGAACACAGTGCATAAAATAGCTCACACACCACTGTCTCATTGGTCAAACACCTGAGGCAAACAAAATCAAACCTATTGGTCATAGGTGATTACATCATGAGACACATTGATGGCCATCTCATCAGGTTACCTAAGGAAAAGGTCACAGTCAGCTGTCTGTGAGGTACCAAGATACACCATACCACACATGCACATAAGTCTGTCAACTACAAGAAATGTTATGACTACATCATAATTCCTGTTGATGTGTACAACTTGAGACATGCCTCACTGGACTGCATGCAGAGACATGACTAAGCTTACAGGCTATGTGTCTCTGGTGGGTATGCTCATAGCCTTCAGCTGCATTTGACCTTCACCTAGGATGATGGCTCAATATACACAAAAAATAACTGAATTCAGTAAGTGCCATAGTTGGTGGGGTCATTGTAAGGGGATCCACTACATGTCAGCCTGGGATGACTTGCTCAACAGATCTCGATGCTTTGCAAGAGATGGTCTTCATCTGTTACCTCTGGGATTTTGTGTACTGGCCAAGGGTGTTGACATCACCATAATGCATCTTTTAGGTGGTGTCTCAAGGGAGAACATTCCAATGAGAAAACACCGTCTTCAAACATCACGGTTATGCTGTTACATGCTAGAAATGCTGACACTAAATTCCACTCACTAGAAGGTGCCCCAGCCTTGGAAGATGCAGGTATTTGCACAGTCACAGACACTTGGTTCAAGGCTGTGGACAGCACCACAGCCATGCCAGGCTACACATGCTTCCACATGTTCAGAGCTCAAACTGAAAGTGTGCAAGATAATGCAGGTGGTGTATACGTATTCATTAAAGATAGATACACATCTAGATTGGTTAAACAATGCGATGGAGACACTGCAGGTGCTATTTACTGCTGGAAGGGCACCTAATCAAGCCATTGTCAACTACAGGAGCAATTCCGTGAATCAGGACACTCATTTTGCTTATTTGAATCTACTTGTGTCTATCAAGATACATCACAACACCATGGTTTGGGGTGACTTTAATTACCCACCAATTGTGTTGGCTACTCATGCTCAAACTGACTTGGCCAAAGGTTAGTCCACATCATTAACTACAATGACCCAGACCAGTGGCTTGACATCCCCACAAGTGGAGACAACGGACTGCATCAGGTGCTTACCAGTATTGATTACCACTGTAGCACCTCCACTGTGAGGTCCACCCTGGTGGGATCTGACCAAAAATTGGTCTCATTAAAAGTAAGTATCACACCTGACCCCCCCTTGCAGTAAATACAGCAATAAACTTCAACAAAGCAAATTATAAATCCTATGGGATGGTATAAATAGCTTGACTGCACCTCCCCCTTCAGATGGAGCAGGCAATTAAGCAGAACTCTATACCAATGCTTTATGCAAGCACCTGTACAACTGTATATACTTGACTGTACCTGACAGGAGCAAAACAAGCTCTGCATGGCACAGCAAACCTTCCTGGTGAACAACTGCCATTATCAGGTTGGACAATAAAAGGTGGACATTGCTGTGTGACAGTAGGAGTGAGGGATCCCCCATAAAATGTAAGCACACCCTCCTCAGCTAAAACAAGCAAATAGTGTTGTTGTGAAGTCCTGCAAAATAAAGTATGTGATAAAGTTATCCTCCTCCACAAAGGCAACCACAAGACATTGTGTAGTTACATGTGTAACCAAAGAGGAAAGGCCCAGATTGTTTGTGAACTCATACTTAATGATACTACATATAATGAGCCTGTAGACATAGATAACCTGTTGTCCGACAGGTTGTGTGACAACTTCGCTCCCTTGTCCCAACCACACATACCACATGACATTCCTACAACTTGTCCCATACCTTCTATATCTACACAGCAGATGGCAAATTACCTCTAAGGAAGAAAGGCAACATCTATTGGACTTGCCAACATCCTAGAATGCATACTACATGGGATCCAACAAGGATTATTAACTCCATTGGAAACTGCTTGTAATCACAGTGTAACCACCAGCTGCATCCCAGCTGACTGAAAAATGGCAACTGCTATCCCCTTGCACAGAGGTGGTGCATCCACCGACCATGGAACTAC